>NC_134489.1:33589810-33867310 GCF_040206685.1 Ascaphus truei
CCAGGTCAGAATTGGACGATCTCAAGACTGAGCTAGATACTGAAAACGCTACTATTACCACCATGGATAAAAAGCAGAGCCAATCAGATAAAAAGATGGTAAAGCTGAAGCGGAAGTATGAGGAGGCACTGAAGGAGATTACAGTCTTTCAGCAAGATATTCACAATCTTCGCACAGCACTGGATGCCTCACAGCATGAGATCAACAGCGGCCACACAAAACTGGAAGTCTCCAAAAAGGAACTACACAGTCTCGCTGAGGAGCTGGACAATTCTAAAGAAACTATTGTCAATCTTAAGACAGATCTCAAAGTCTCTCAGAAGGAGCTTTAGACCCTCAACCTAGAGAAGGAAATCTCACGCCAGGAGACTGTCATTCTCAAAGCAGATGTGCCTAAATGGAAGGAGGACTGCATAGAGGCCCTGAAAATTACAGAGACTGCAAAAAGAGAAAATTTAAAACTGAAAGAAGAGAATTCTCATTTGACAGACCACGTCAAAGTGCTTTACACTCTTCTGCCCCTCCTTACATCTCAGCCCTAATTTCTCGTTATGCACCATCCAGACTCTTGCGTTCTTCTCAAGGATGTCTTCTTTCTACCCCCTTTGTATCTAAAGCCCTCTCCCGCCTTAAAGCTTTCTCACTGACTGCCCCGCACCTCTGGAATGCCCTTCCCCTCAGTACCCGACTTGCACCCTCTCTATCCACCTTTAAGACCCACCTTAAGACACACTTGCTTAAAGAAGCATATGAATAGCACTGTGGATATTCTGAACACATGATACATAAAGCTTGGCCCCCTGCAGACGCACTTACCAGAACTCCCTCCTACTGTCTCTGTACGTTCTCCCTACCTACCAATTAGACTGTAAGCTCCTTGGGGCAGGGACTCCTCTTCCTTAATGTTACTTTTATGTCTAAAGCACTTATTCCCATGATCTGTTATTTATATTATCTGTTATTTATTTGATTACCACGTGTATTACTACTGTGAAGCGCTATGTACATTAATGGCGCTATATAAATAAAGACATACAATACAATACAAGGAAAAGAATGAAAAGCTGCACGAGCTTAAAGAAATAAATAAACTTTTGGAAAAGGAAAAGTTTAAAGCAGAGCACCGACTGCAGAACCAACTGCAAGGTCTGCGTACGCACCTCCAGAATGCTGAGGAGAAGTAGCAAACTCTGCAGGAAGACAATCTGCAGGCTGAAAAATAAATAAAAGTGCTGCATGAACGTCTGATTACCCAGTATGTCCCCGCAAAGCAGCATGAGAAACTGAAGGCTACCCTGAGCCTCACTAAAGCATTGCTAGAGGCCAAGCTTAGAACCCAGGTGACTCGGCACAAAAGGGAGCACAAGAAGGTCCAGAAACTGAGAAAAGTAACTGTGGCCCGAGCAAAGAAATTCATAGTGCTTCACAATACAATGAAAATGTGGAAGCAAGCTCAGAGAAAGCAAAGTGCGCAGATAAATTCCCTGAGAAGAGACTTGCAAGACGCACTCAAAAAACAGGGATCTCTCGCGGATGAGATTACAGTACTACAAGGACAAGTATTGACCCTGACCAAGCATCAGTATCCCACAGCCACAAAAACCCAAAGGAAAAAGGGTACAGTGAGAGCTGGGAGCACCGCTCGCCTAAAAAACAAGGTTGCAAAGTCTGAACCACCTAAACAAGTACTAGCTAAACCTTCAGCCACTGAACAGGCAACAAAAAAAGGTATACGTGCAGAATCAAAACCAGAAGAATCCTTAGCTGATGAAGCTGAAAAGATGGGACATTCTCTGGAAGTGGGGGTGGAATTGCAACTCAATCCCAAAGAAGCTGAACTAGCAACTCCATTGAGTGGAAAAAGTGCAGAGAGACAGCTTCAAGAGCGGAAAACTCAAAGGGCTGTTTTTAAACGCTCTGCAAATACTGCCATACAGTCTGTCTACAATAAGAGGAGCACCCGACGCAAGGGAAATCTCATGACCGCGCATGCAGTAAAAAGACTATTCTTGGAAAAAGTCCTCCTCGGGCGACTGAGGAGTGCTGATCTCAAGCACCTACGGGAGGAGACACGAATAAACTGGAGAAAGGGCTCCAATCCCAGCGGAACTGAGGGTTCTCTTCCTCCATCCACTCTCATTCAAGTCACAGAAAGATCTCGAATGAGAGTGGAAGGATGGGCTTTGGCTGTGGCAAGCCCGAGCTTCCCACAAACAGGGGAGGTATTTAACAGGGGACTTATCCCTGTTCACAAATGTGCCTCTAATCCAGCAGTGTGGTGGTTAACTGCTGGTAGGCAATTAACTAACACCACCTGGCTGATTACAGGTGTTAGAAAAAGCCTGCCTCTGAGACAGGAAGAGAGACTCCTGAGCACACGTGAGCTGAACAAGGAGACAGACAGAGGAGAATTCCTTAGTCCACAACTGGGCTGAACCAAGGAAGGACAGATGTCTTGAGCGGCAAGCTGACAACAAGACACAGGGGATAATACTTCTATACCTGGATCATGACATTGCCTTATCACACACGGGTGTGGACCCCAGGAGAACAAAGAAGCCTTCCCCTACAGCAACCCAGCTAACAGTAAAGACTTTTCTTTTAAAACTATTATCTATGTCTATCTAAGTATATGAATGTCTCTATGATTTGGGCTGGTGAATCGCTGGGCTAACCACGCAGTTAGAGAGAACTGGATCACAAGTGTATATATACTCCAGAGTGGAGCAGATTTTTGTTTGCTGATTTACATGTATGCTGTGTTTAAAGCAACAGGCGCAATAAAGCCTTATTTTAATTTCACCTTAAAACAGTCTCCATTGCATACCTCTGAACACGTCTCTTACAGTCACGCACAAAGGTTCAATACATACCCAACTTTATTGATCAATTAACAAACACACCATATCCCATTGGAAACTTGACTGTGGCTGAAGAATGTAAAGCAATAAAATATATTAATTACACTGAAATGCAAAAGTGAATAAAGTGCATAGTGAATTCTATAGCTTAAATAAATATGTATATATACAGAATATGTTATATAATATCAATTTAAATAAGTGGAATAATGAAATAAAATACTATGTGAATTCATAAAGTGAGTTATATATTTGAATAATAATTATATTCATAAATTACTTAATCCAACAACAATAACATTCCCAAATGGTTTACTGCTGAATCCAGCAATATACCTCAATAAAAAAATGCACACAGAAAAGACAAAGCGCACCAAGGGTGAGTATAAAAAAGTGTAATATATAAACACACAAGTTATTTAAAACTTACAATTCAGAACATGACCACCTGCTCAACGCAAGGGAAGTCCCACAGTGTGAACAGGTGATGCGACCGAGACCCTGTGCTCTGGGACTCCTGATCAACCAGCGAGCCACCGTTCCCAGGCGGATTCCGTCAGCTCCAACGTGAGACATAATGTATGAACCGCAACGCGTTTCGCACGTGACCGTGCTTCATCAGAGTGTATGGGGCCTATTCTAGTATCCTCGATAGCCCACTTATCAAGGCTTTTGAGAAGTCACCGGCCCAAATAAACTAGCTATTCAGAAAGCCTCGATAAGTGGGCGGCGAAAGCATTTAATCGCCATTTTTGGCTCTCGCCCACACACGCCACGAGGTGTGCAGCGATAAGCCCCAAATTTGCAAGTTTTGAAAAATCGTTCATTCTAGTAGCTTCGATTATGTTATTGAGGCTTTAGCGTGGCAATTTTATCCCAAATTCTTCTCACCAGAAAAAGTTGGCGTGAAGCTGGTGAGAAGGCTGCAAGAGAAAGACTTAGAAAAAAAATGCATTTTTCCTGCATCGGATTAATGCCGGGGGTCTCCGGAGCTGATACACATGAATACCAGCACCGGAGACCCCCGGCATCAATCCGATGCAATAAAAATGCATTTATAGGCAACTTCATTACCTTAGTGGCTAACCGCTAAGGCAATGAAGGGGTTAACTACCAGGGCCATGTTTATTGTGTGTAGCGGGGGTGGGTGAAGGTGGTATTTGGCCCATGGTGGGTGTTTAGGCCTTGCAGGGGGTTTGCGATGGAGTTAACCCCTTCATTACCTTAGTGGAACTGCACTGGAAAGGAGGAAATTATCTATCCCAGGCTGCACATCTCAGCACTACGCTACTGCTGCCATGCCTCCACTACAGTTTTATTTGCTTTGACCTGACTTCTTTTCAAAATACGCACTTCTATCTACCAACCACATTATGTCTCTAACGCTATTCATATATCTCCATCTCTCCTTCACACTTCTCAGTTCACATGAACTCCTTGTCAAGGTAACTTATGACAAGATCTAATATACACCAAATAACTGGGTTGAACTGAACGAGGCTTAGATATAATAAAGTATATTTATTCCTTAGATAGGTGAACACAACAAGATAGTACAATTAACAGACAAGAAGATAACGCTTACTTAGGGGTTGGAATGAAGAAGTAGTCAAATAGCAATTCTCCAGCAATCAGGTATCAATCAAGATGTAACAAGAAGACAAAGACTGTAGGGTTGATAACAGTTTATATATCTTTTCAACCCTATTTTTATTATTGAGTGCAGGCTATTGGAGAACAATTACCTGCACCCAATCTCTAACGTGGGAACATTGTTAACCCATGCCCCCCAGCTAGATGGCACATGCGTACTGAGACCCTGAGGGTTCATTTCTGTAGCCCCACACCCAAATCAGGGGCGCCGGGCAGTATGCCAGATGGGGTATCTGGCAGGATATTCTTTGTTTGTAGGTGTGAATTATGGCACCTACAAACCACTCCAGCTTTACGGTTCTCCGCCCTCATGTAAACAGTTAGAGTGGCTGAGTCTTTGATCAGGGGCCTGGTTCTTAGACATTAGGTCACCCCCTGACCATTTGCATTCCTTAGTGTGCAGGAATCTTCACGGGCTTTTGTCCCCACTTTCAAATACAGTATGGTTTTTAATATACAAATATATTAAAATACCCGGTCCTGTTGGGTCCAGTGGGTCGAAATGACCCAGTCCTTGATGCCGGAACTGACTCACCATAGTGGCCAAGTTTCAGCCCACTGTGACCTACAGAACCGGAGATATGCAAATACAAGATAAACTGTTTATTTCTTTATTACAAATTTCTCTGCTGTAAAATAAATCTCAGTTTTTCACTTATTCCCCATTGAAAACAACAGGCTCCGCCGCCATAGACTTTCAATGGTGAACCTCTGCCATCGGCGCCTATGGGAGTCCGCCGCCATAGACTTACAACGGGGCACCGCCACCGTTGAAGCCTATGGGACTTCTCCGCCATAGCCGGTCAATGGGAAACGGCCGCCATTGATGTCTATGCGAAAAACTCACAAACCTTTATGGTGGTCCATACGCCGTCGGGTTGGTCGGAGAGGGTCGGGAATGGATCGGCGGTCATGCCGGAACAGTGACTGCAGGCACCCCAAACCCCGGCCCTCTGGACCCTCCAGAACCGGAGATATGGGCTTATGGTTTTCAGGGTTTCGGACTTAGCTGTTTTCTCGTGCTGCTTCTTCCGTCGCCATTGAAACCTATGGCGCAACCCGCTCAGCCAGCACGACCTTTTCTGGGGGTCCTGGATGCTTGGACCCGGTGGTGGTCAAGTGAGGTGAGGCATAGGAGCTAGGGGCAAAAGGAATTTTATTCCTGGGTGCCCTAGAACCTAAGATTCCTACGCCACTTGTCTTTGAACTTGGCCTAATAGTGATCAAACTCTTTTTCAGACAAAGTATCCGCTTTGCGGTTTTGCGGTTTGGACGGCTGCCAACCTATTTCTGGAGATCGCCGTCGAGGAATCTCCATTGAAGTCAATGGGCCCATTGACTTACAATGGGAAACCGCCGCTCCTCCTCTCGGATGCCACCTGCTGGTCTTCGAGGGAAACAGGTCCAGAACTGCTAGATCCGCCATTGAAATGAATGGAGCTCCAATGGCGGCCTATGGGACTCTGCCAAATGGTGCCTGAAAAGGCGGGAAAATTAAACAAAGGGCTATAATCACTTTCTACCCATTAACCCTTGTCCTCCCGGATGGATTCCAGTGTGTGTGTGGTACAGACACTTACATGGTGGAATTACATTACAACAGGGGAACATACATTTTCATGTTATAGCAAGGTGAAAACCACATTCCTGGACCGCTGAGGTGAGGTCAGGGGGTGGCCATATGGGGTGCAACCCCTTTAATACCGGGCCAACCTCCTCTCCCTCTACACTCCTTTCTTACCTGTGCCCTCTAACACCACACAGCTATATCCCCTGCACTAAAACACACCCCTGCAAATCAACCTCACACATTCTATTTCTATCCATGCTTCTCCTCCTTGCTTCTGGGGATATCTCCCCCAATCCTGGTCCCTGCCTTATTTCTACATGCTCTTGTCCTCGCCTTCCACATACAACTTCTACTCATTCGGGTATTAACCCCTCTAACCTCATAGCCATCCCCTGCTACCCTCCATCCTCTCTCCCTTTCTCCTGTGCCCTTTGGAATGCTCGCTCCCTTTCTAACAAGTTCCTCTCTGTACATGACTTCTTTCTCTCTCACTCTCTGCTCCTCTTTGCTATAATTGAAACTTGGCTCACTCAGTCTGACTCTGCTCTGGAAGCTGCCCTCTTATGGTGGCCTTTCTTTCTCCCACACTCCGCACCCTGATGGCAGAGATGGAGGCATGGGGCTCCTGCTCTCATCTATCTGCCGCTACCGTACCCTTCCTTTTCCCCCCTCTCTTGCTTTTCCCTCCTTTGAGACTCACACTGCCCAGATCTTCTCTCCTCTCCCTGTCCACGTGGTGGTCATCTATCGCCCACCTACCTCTACTCATCCCCCATCTGCCTTTCTCTCTCACTCTGAGGAAAGAAAGAAATTGAGCCAGGATTCAGACTCCCCTGTTCTTCTCCTTGGGGACTTCAACTGCCATATTGATGACCCCTCCGTCCCTTGGGCTTCCCGCTTTCTCTCTCTAACCTCTTCTTTTGGCCTTCAACAGTGGACTGCAGCCAGCACCCACAAAGATGGCCACTACCTAGACGTGGTTTTCACTAAAAACTGTCCTATCCTCCTCTCTTGATCCACATGCCCCACTTTCTCTCTGCCGTTCTCACCTTTTAAACCCCAGACCCTGGCTAAATTCCCACATGCGCATGCTGCGTTCCTGTTCTCATGGATCTGAATACCTCTGGAGGAAATCTCATACTCTCGCAGACTTCTTTCACTACAAATTTATGCTGTCCTGTTTCAACTCTGCCCTCTCTCAGGCTAAACAAACCTACTTTTCTGCATTAATCAACACGCACAAGTCTAACACACGCCAGCTCTTCTCTGTCTTTGACTCCCTACTCCGATCACCCTCTGCTGCCTGTTTTTCTTCCTCCATCTCACCTCTTTGACGACTTTGACGACTATTTCAAGGAAAAGGTAGAATCCATATGTCAGGCCATCCCTTCTATATCCTCCCATCCTACACCTCTTCCTAACTCTCCTCCTGCATTCCTTGACTCTTTATCCGCTTTCACGGAGGAGGATGTGTCGTTGCTGCTCTCCTCCCTCTACCACATGACCTCTTGACCCCATTTCCTCCCATCTCCTAAAACCTCTTGCTCCTACTATAATCCCTACGCTCACACACATTTTTAACTCCTCCCTCTGCTCTGGTACCTTTCCCTCTTCCTTCAAACATGCAACAGTCATACCATTACTCAAAAACAGCAAGCTTGACCCTACCTGTCCTTCTAACTATCGACCTGTCTCCCTCCTGCCTTTTGTCTCTAAACTCCTTGAACGTCTTGTATTCTCTCGCTTGCTCCATTTTCTCAACACCTATTCTCTCCTAGACCCTCTACAATCTGGCTTCCGCACTGTTCACTCCACTGAAACAGCCCTCATTAAAATAACTAATGACCTCCATGCTGCCAAAGACAGAGATCATTACACTCTTCTCATATTACTCAACCTCTCTGCAGCATTTGATACTGTGGACCACCCACTTCTCCTTCACATTCTACATACTCTTGGCATTCGTAACAAAGCTCTTTCCTGGATCTCCTCTTACCTCTCCAATCATACTTTCAGTGTCTCTTTTGCAAACACCTCCTCTATTGATCTCTCTGGGGGGTACCCCAGGGCTCTGTCCTGGGACCCCTTCTCTTTTCTCTGTACACATTCTCTCTAGGTGACCTATTCACATCTCTTGGGTTCAAATATCACCTCTATACTGACGACACACAAATTTACTTTTCAACACCCGACCTTACACCTGCTGTACAGACTAAAGTTTCGGAATGTCTCTCCGCTATATCATCCTGGATGGCCCTCCGCTGACTTAAACTAAACATGGCAAAAACAGAGCTCCTCATACTTCCTCCCAAACCTGGCCCTACTACCTCCTTCCACATTACTGTTGGAAGTACGATCATTCACCCAGTAGCCCAAGCACGCTGCCTAGGGGTCACACTCGACTCCTCTCTCACATTCTCTTCTCAAATTCAGAAAGTTTCTAAAACCTGTCACTTTTTCCTCCGTAATCTTACAAAGATACGCACTTTCCTCTGTTACTCGACTGCTAAAACTCTGACTCAGGCCCTCATTCTCTCCCGTCTCGATTACTGTAACCTCCTGCTGTCCGGCCTTCCTGCCTCTCACCTGTCTCCCATACAATCTATCCTAAATGCTGCTGCCAGAATCACTCTTCTCTTTCCTAAATCTGTCTCATCGTCTCCCCTGCTGAAATCCCTCTCCTGGCTTCCTATCAAATCCCGTATCATGCACTCAATTGTCCTCCTCACTTTTAAAGCTTTACACTCTTCTGCCCCTCCTTACATCTCAGCCCTAATTTCTCGCTATGCACCATCCCGGCTCTTGCGTTCTGCTCAAGGATGTTTTCTCTCTACCCCTTCTGTATCTAAAGCCCTCTCCCACCTTATATCCTTCTCTCTGAATGCCCCACACCTCTGGAATGCCCTTCCCCTCAAAATCCGACTAGCCCCCTCTCTATCCACCTTTAAGATACACCTTAAAACACACCTGATTAAAGAAGCATACGAGTAACTCCATGGCTGATAAATAACACATCATACATTAACCTTTGCTCTTTGCAAACGCAGTTACGAAAATGCCCTCCTACGCTCTCTGTACGTTCTTCCTACCAACAAAATTAGATTGTAAGCTCTTCGGAGCAGGGACTCCTCTTCTTAAATGTTACTTTTATGTTGAAGCACTTCTACCCTCTTTTATTTATATCATTTATTATTTATGATTGTCACGTATTACTGCTGTGAAGCGCTATGCACATTTATGGCGCTATATAAATAACGACATACATACAGTCAGTCCTCGGTTATCCGACACAATGTGTTTCTCAAAATGGCGTTGGATAGCGAAACGTCTTAAAGCGAAACATGTTTTCCCACAGGAACACTGTTTAAATGAAAGGTTCTGTCCCTGAAGGAATTTTTAACACTAACATAAACCAAATATTTTACGCAGGCAATAAGATACGCAGCACACACATAAATTATATAGTGTATATACTGTATTATATATATAATATAACATAATATATAATAATATAATATATATTATGTAGTTATAATAAAATATATATTATATACACATAAACAACTTTGTAAAGCGTCGTTAGAGCGTTGGATAAGCGTTGGATAAGCCGTTTTGGCGTTGTAAAAATGAACATAGGTATTCATTGCATAGCAGTCATTCGTAAAACGAGGACTGCCTGTACTTACATACATACATACAAAGAAATGATGACTGAATAGCAATTACATAGCAGCAGTGCCACCTGCTGGACATATAGTAATAATACCAGCTAGTTCTTCAGCCAGGACACAATACCTGCTCAGTGCTCCCAGCAATAAGAAACTGGGAATGCAGTTAACTCCTTCATTGCCACGAGGGCTCGGCACTGCACTCCAGATTTACTTATCTGTAGCCCGCTCGTTCATTATGTATTTCTTCACCTTCATTAAACCAATAAAATTGCGCGGCCCCGCCCCCTTTAGTGACGTCACTGGTTACCGTCGCTAAAAAACAAATGATAACTTTCGCTGGTGGCGACGGTCGCTGGAAAATGAAATAGAGATGACTTCCAGCGATCGCCACCAATTCGTCGCTCCGTCGTGCCGCGCTTACTACAAGCGCACGCGACGGCGGCAAAGGTCTGCTGGGGATGAGCACACATCGCCCAGCAGACTGACGTGCGCCCACCCGGACATGCGCACTCCCAGTCTTGACGCCCCCACCCTGAACTCGGCCTAAGGCTGCATCCATAGACATTTCTCCCGTGCGGAGGTGCGCGGAGGCTGAGGAAAAGCGGGTGCTCTCCCTGGCCATGGCACATGCGCCATCCATGGGCGTGCCAATGATGTCACGGAGCTGGTTTGCCCTGATTGGACGAACCGTTCACGTGACCGCCCGATCGCGCGAGGAATCCGTTTTAACTGATTTCTCGTGCATCACGCGCCCCCTCCTGCCTCCCCGCGCACGCGCACGCTGCATGTACGCGAACACTGCCTTGAGGCAGTCTGTTCGCTCAGCGTGCGTCCGCGTCGTCTGCCACAGTATGGACGCAGCCTAAAATGACCCAGTCCTGTTTGATGGGTAGAAATGCAACATAACTTTGGTTACATACAAATAGTTACATGGAAAGGTCACATCAAACTTTGCAACATTTCTCCTGAACGCGGAAGCGCTGGAACCAGGCTACATAACACACGGACATTTGTAACATAATACAGATGTGTTACTGACAGGTAATGGCGGGCTTAACCTTTATTAAAAGCAGTCACATCTACCCCAACCGTCACGCTCACTTTGTTACATTGCAATCTGTGGCAGCAAAAAAAACCATCTGAGGGCCGTTCTATACAGCGTGCGGCCGCGCCTTCCTATGCCAACGCGCGTGCATGTGCCGCATGCTTTCCGTGTATATAGAGCCGGGAGCTGCAGGTAAGTGTATATGCGTGTATGTGCGTGTGTATGTGTGTATATGCGTGTATGTGCGTGTGTGTGTGTGTGTATATGCGTGTATGTGCGTGTGTATGTGTGTATATGCGTGTATGTGCGTGTGTATGTGTGTATATGCGTGTATGTGCGTGTGTATGTGTGTATATGCGTGTATGTGTTGTGTGAGTGTAAGTAAGATTTTTTTAAATTAAAAAAAAGTTTAATAATTTTTTTTTTTGTGTGTGCATTTATTTACCCTCACCATACACACACACACATCCATACAAACACGCATCCATGCATACACACATGCACACATACACACATACATACACACATACACACCAATACATACATTTGAGCGCAGGCAGCGGCGCGAAAAGATGAATTTCTTCATCCTCGCCGCTGTCTGTCGGCTCCCCTCTCCCTGCCGTGCGCGTGGCCCTTCTATAGAAAGGCTGACTGACGTCAGCCAACTAAAAATCCGCGCGCACGGCGTAGCACGCGCCCGCCACTATAGAACGTGCCTTATACTTTCATCTATTATATGTATGTGCATTGATGCTTCCTGTATCATACCTCAATATATATACGGAAATAAGCAATGTTATGTTAATAGCACATTGTCATGGGAACAGGGCATCTAACAGGGACATTGTTACAAAGCCACACTTCAAACAGAAAACCATTCTCAGGGAAGGGTTGTTCTGTTATTATACGAGGCTGTTGTGCTATGGTTTCTGTGGACATTCCTAACATACCTCAGATAAAGAACCCACAGCATTACTTTTAAAGGTCTGGCACGTAACAGCCCTCAGCAACGGTATTCAAAGAGCTAGGTGAACAGTCCTAACAAGGACCCCTCCCACCCCCCAACCAGGACAGTGCCATGGTCCCCAGATCACAAGGAAATAAAGCTTGGCCCCCTGCAGACGCACTTACCAGAACTCCCTCCTACTGTCTCTGTACGTTCTACCTACCTACCAATTAGACTGTAAGCTCCTCGGGGCAGGGACTCCTCTTCCTTAATGTTACTTTTATGTCTGAAGCACTTATTCCCATGATCTGTTATTTATATTATCTGTTATTCATTTGATTACCACGTGCATTACTACTGTGAAGCGCTATGTACATTAATGGCGCTATATAAATAGAGACATACAATACAGTACAATCCTGTGCCAGATGGTCCGAACACACAAAGGAAACGGTAGCGTGCCACCAGCCGGCACCCAAGAGCACCGCTCAGACCTCCTCCATCTGAATACGCACCTGCTCCCTCCCTCCGCAGGGCACCATACCCGTTACCGTGACCACACAGGCTCTCGCAAAAACTGTGACATAGCCACATCCATACACGGCATCCGGGGATGGAGCCCGGAGATCCCAGGCGGCGCATACCACAAGCACCACCTTGAAGACGCAGTGGGTAGGGTACACAAGCCCCGTGAGCTCACAATCAGTACAGCGACAGCTCCGGTCAGCGTCTGTGGCCCTGGTAACGGATGAGGCACCCGGTGGAGAGAGCAGGCGCCTATTTAACCGGCAGAGGTCTGAACCAAAGCTCGAGTGTCCTCATTGGCTGTGCCCAGTGGCTGCACGCTACCCTCTGTTTTTTTTGCACAGGAAACCCTTGCTGTCTGCGGACCGAGTACCTACGTTATGGGGTGCTGGGGGCGAGGGCCGTTACATGAAATAGCATTTTTTTTAAAGGAACAATTCAGGCGATTTCTTTTATTATTATTATTTTTACATCGGTGTGAAGCGGGCGGGTCTCCGGCGCTGAACGCCATTAATTTCAGCTCCGGGGACCCCCTGCCGGTACCTCAGGCAACGTTTAAACCTCCCGTGCCCTGGTGGCCAGTAGGAAGCTGCACGTGATGACATCACAGCTTCCTATTGGCCGGCAGGGTGCGGGAGCTTTGAAACTCCGCCATTACGCGATCCCTGCTAGCAGAGAGGCTTCTGGCGCCCCCTATGGATGTCTATCTCCCTATGGAGGTCTATGGTGCCATTCCCATGGGGCATGCCACGCCCTTGGTGCCATTCCTATGGGGCATGCCATGCCCCTTGGTGCCATGCCTATGGGGCATGCCACGCCCTTGGTGCCATTCCTATGGGGCATGCCACGCCTTTGGTGCCATTCCTATGGGGCATGCCAGACCCTTGGTGCTATTGCTATGGGGCATGCCACGCCCTTGGTGCCATTCCTATGGGGCATGCAACGCCGTTGGTGCCATTCCTATGGGGCATGCCACGCCCTTGGTGCCATTCCTATGGGGCATGCCACCCATTGGGGCCATTCCTATGGAGCATGCCACGGCCTTCACGCCATTCCTATGGGGCATGCCACGCCCTTTGTGCCATGCCTTGCCAATGAGTATATAACCTGACTGTTAGTGCCCTCCAATCAGAAGTCAAACTGTTCCTGCTTCCAGACTGGTAACATAAAGCAAAGTCCCGCGGCCCAGAAGCAGATCAGCCGCAGGCGCCATAGAAGAAGAAGGATTATGATACATGATGGCAGAATAGGTACCAATCTATTTAATACCATTATCTCTTACAAATACCAACATAATGCCCCCCCCCCCCGCCCCTGTAAACTTGTCCATAAATAGTAGCTATTTTGCCAGCCTTTTGGCCCAAAAGTTTATTTTTCCAAAGCCTTGTTGATTTGTTAATAGACTCATCTTTAGCTCTCACTAATTCTCAATGAGTCTCACTTATTGAAAGCCAGCCTTCACTCACCGTGCTCTCAGACATCAATGGAGTCTCAATCACTGAAATGTCATTTTCGTGTTCAGAACCCCCCAGTATTACTTGCTTGTGATGATTATAACCCAAGAGAATATAAGCGCTGCCCAGCTCTTGCCTATAATAAATCTGTGGATTTCGCATTTATCTCAGTAGGACGTAGACGCAAGCGCCAGTAATAACAGTGTTGGAATGGACCTTAACAGCCTGTTCCTGCAGCCACGCTGCTTGGAGTGCTGTGACGCTGCTGCTACACTGATGGGCATCAGTGGAACCTGAACAGCTAGATACAGAACTTGGAAAGAAACCCAAAAATCAAAAGAAAGAAGAGGCATCGTTCCTGAACTTCACGTGAAAATCAAAAAGCGAGATGAGAAAAGCAACCCCATCTGAAATACAGGGTTTCCATTTGGTATTCAAACAGGGCTGGCTTGGGGGGGCCAGGCGGCTAGTATGTGGGGTCTGTGTGTAAGAAGCCACTGCCAAATTAAATCAGAACAACAAGCGGAGGTACGACTGTAAAGTACAGTATCGGGAGCTTCAGCCTGGAGATACGGTTCTCCTGCGGAACCTAGGAATACCGGAGAAGCACAAACTGTCCGACAGATGGCGAGAGGCTCCTTTCGAGGTGGAGTCGCAGAGGCATGGCCTCCCTCTCTATCGCATGAAGAATTCGGAGGGGCGGACAAGAGTCTGGCATCGGATCATTTGTTACCAATCCCTCAAGTGGGAGTAAGTGAGCCTGAGCCCATACTGCCCTCCAAGGAACAGGAAGATTCCAGCGGGTTCCCGGAAGCCTCTGTGGAAGAAAACCAGGATCCAATGGAAGGTACTTCTGCAAATGCCCATGGAAACTGGTGGGCCGCACCATAAGAAGAAGCGGATAATGGCCCTGTCAGTCAGGTACCCACTCCAGTGGCCTCAACAAGTCGTTCTCTGGACCCAAAAAGTCCTATCATCACCCCAAAGGGTGTTAATGACATTCACTCTTTTAGAGGGCTGGGGCCCCAAGCCGACGGTGGCCTCTCTGACTATGAAGAAGTTGAAGAAGTTTGTCGGAGCCAAAGACCGCGACGCCTTCCAATGAGGGTGGCTTACGATTCGTTAGGGGCACCCCACTATGAATCTCAGCAGTCGTCTCGGTGTAATCTAGCCTCCATTATGGTGATTCTAACTGAGGTGTTGAATGCCATTTAAGTATGTACCAGTTATGCTGTGTTTTATTATATGAGTTGTGCTATGCATTTTCCATTATATAAAAGCCTGTATGTTGTTCTCAAGCGGGAACGTTGAATTCTCCAGCAGGGGGAGGATGTTGCAGGGTCTCCATACCCTGCCACTGGGTCAGGGAGCTGCTCCGGGGCTCCAGTGGAACAGACGGCCATTTGTAAAGTTATCACGCTTGCGCAGAACGCGCGACGAGTGCGGCGGCCATCTTGAAGGTGGCGCCGCAGGCTAAATTGTGAATGCGCAGGACCTGGCCAATGCGGCGGTCATCTTGAGTGTGACGCTGCGAGTAGAATGCGCATGCGCGAAGGCCCCGAACAGGAAGAGAGTAAGGAGGATATCCTCCACGGGACTAGAGCCCGCATGTCAGTCGCATGGGAGCCAACAAGGGAACAGGTAGTGTCCAGGGAGCAGTGCCTCCTGGACTAGGCCTAGGCCCTGAGCCAATTCAGTGAAGTGTTGTAGGGAAGGCCCCATATAGGGATGCTCCCCTTACACTAGATTACGACGCACTGCCGTCTGGGACCAGGCCACAGGACTCTGAGACATTCCGGTGAGCCCCTCCAGCTCACCCTACGAGGCGGTCTGGTACCCTAAGGAGTGAGGGGATTGGTGTCGGAGGCCCCGCGGTGTGGGACCTGACGGATCTTTGATCCGTCTGCTGCACCTGGGTACAGGAGTGCCCAGGAAGGTATGCACGTGCACCAACGTTTCACAGGGGTAGCGCTACCTCACATTTGGGTGGGACTTACTGGGACAGGACACCAGGGGTATTGGTGCCACAGTACCCTCAGTGCTTCGGGGGACCACCATTGATGTTAATGTTCACACAATAAGAACAGTAACGTCCCCGTCCCCCTGACTGTATATCAGGGCACAATATCCCTTGGGCTCCCAGAGGTGCAAGGTGTCCATCAAGGGAGCACCCAACGTAAGTCTGAGGGCAGCGCTACCTCCCGCGTGTCGTGTTGGTCCACGTGGGTACCTTCACACCAGGGTATTCCTTAGATAGGCCACATCTGTAATCCCGCGATGCAGGGCCTCCGCCACAATCCCCTCTCTCCTTACTTCCGGTAGCACCGCGTGGCCATTTCACCAGGACTGGGGAAATCCTCCGCTGCGGTTCCATCTGCGTCGTTGGTTCTCTCCTCCACACACTAAGGGGCAGGTCCCTTGCTACTGGCCAGCGCTACAATACTCCGCTACGGTGTAAGGGAACTAGCTGGGGCCTGTGGGGCTGGGTCTGGCCTAGTCCAGGGGCTTGACTAGCTCCCTGGACACTACCTCTCCCTTCGCAGGACTGAGTATGCCGCCTCCAATCCGTGGAGGAAATCCTGAACGACAGGACCTTCTCTTCCGGTGGCGCCAGCCACAAGATGGCCCCCGCCTCCACATATTCCATCTGTATGTAGCTGCACCACAACACAACATGACCACACAACTCACACAAACCCTCCCGCGCCACGGGACCACTGCCAGGGAGGAGGCAAGGGAGGGTAACCTGCTACATGTATATTAGATTTGTGTATAATTGGAAGGTAATTAGCCCATTTGGATAGAAATTAGGAGGGAAGAATTTTGGGTGTATATATATATGCCAGCCCTCAGATCCGTATCCCCACCCCCTGATCACATTTTATGATACATCAGGTGCCGGACGTCATCCCCCCACCCACAAGGACGCCAGTATCGGCAATATAGCTACTGCATGCGAGTTGTAGCTTTCCCCTAAAAGAACTGGGACTTTGCTTTATTGGGACATCATTGCATCTTTCCCCTGGCAGTTCTCACATCACTCTCCCCCTGAATCTCACATCACTCCCCACCCTGTATCTCACATCACTCCCCCCCTGCATCTCACATCACTCCCCACCCTGTATCTCACATCACTCCCCCCCTGCATCTCACATCACTCTCCTCCGCTGTATGTCACATCACTCTCCTCCCCTGTATCTCACATCACTCTCCCCCCTGTATCTCACATCACTCCCCCCCTGCATCTCACATCACTCTCCCCCCCCTGCATCTCACATCACTCTCCCCCCCTGCATCTCACATCACTCTCCTCCCCTGCATCTCACATCACTCTCCCCCCCTGCATCTCACATCACTCTCCCCCCCTGCATCTCACATCACTGCCCACCCTGCATCTCACATCACTCTCCCCCTCTGCATCTCACATCACCCACTCCCCCTGTATCTCACACCACCTTCTCCCCCTGTTTCACACACCACCCACCCCCTCCACATTACCCTCCGCCACCCTGGATCTCACATCATCTCCCCCCCACCCCCCCCCCCCCATATGCCTACCTCAGGCGGGAGGAGAGGCTGCTATCCTGCGGTTTTGAGCACTTTTAAAATGATTAATAGTTCTCGCTCCCCACATTTCTCACAGCATTTCATTTGAGCCTAGAGGTTGATGCTTTTTCTTGGGTAGAGCTGCAAATATGAAATTGTTCGGCTTAGTTAGAAGCGCTGGGTTTTATTCTCTTACGCAATTTTACGGCGGGGTAATGTTGGCAGGGCCGGCCTTCGGGCAAGGCATCTACTTTGGGCCTTGGGGGGCCCCGCACTCCCTCCTCCTGTCGGTGCCAGGATACAACTTCCACCCGACCGGAGGGGGGAGCTGGAGGGGGTGGTCTCTACTTATATATACTTAGATACTTTCCCCACAATGCACTGCAGGGTCCCAAGACCGCCACATAGCTCTTTAAAATACAAGCAACAGCAATAAATGAAAACTAAAATAAATCCAAGTCCTATTCAAAAAAAAATGTTTAATAATATTTTTTACAATCTCTTTCCTGAAGAAAAAAACAAAATAACAAGAAAAAAAAAAAACATCGTAACATAAAATCTTCATTTTCTTAAAAAATAAATTAAGATTTACAAGGAAAACCAAAGAGATTTATAACAGCAGGAATATAATCTGGAAACTCTGAAGAATAGATTAAAAAAATAAGTCTTGATATTCTTGTCGTTCTTTTTTCCTTTGGCTAAACTTTAAAATACAATCTGCTTTCAATACTGACGTGTTTACACCGCATGGAACGGTGTGTGATGCGAATTAAGGAAAATAGCTTCCTATGTGGCATACCATCGGAACAAACCCAAATCCACCCGTAGCTCCTTGTTCCATGTACATCCGGGGTCTCAAACTCTGTCCTCAAGGGCCAGCAATAGGCCAGGTTTTATGGTTATCCCTGCTTCAGCACAGGTGGCACAATCAGTGGCTCAGTCTTCCACTGATTGAGCACCTTTGCTGAAGCAGGGATATCCATAAAACCTGGCCTGTTGGTGGCCCTTGCGGACTGAGTTTGAGACCCCTGATGTACGCATTAGATTGCTAGCTTTGTGGGCCAGGATCCATCCGGCCTGTATTGTGGTGCTGAGGATGTGAACTTGTCGTGGACCAGGTGGGTCAACACACTGTACGGTGACATTTAGCATACAAATACTTTGACCCAGAGCCACGGGGGGCCCTTATTAACTTAACGAGACGCTAAATTCATTAACTCTGGGGTTCCCAACTCCAGTCCTAAAGACTCAACCCCACCTGTTGGGGGGAGGATGACTCAGGATATCCCTGGTTTTCAGGATATCCCTGCTTCAGCACAGTTTGAGCCACCTGTGAAACAGGGACTGATTGAGCCACCTGTGCTGAAGCAGGGACTGATTGAGCCACCTTTGCTGAAGCAGAGACTCATTGAGCCACCTGTGCTGAAGCAGGGATATCCTGAAAACCCGACCTGTTGGAGGGCGGGTCTTGAGGACTGGAGCTGAGAACCCCTGGCATTAACATGCATCTTCACAGCTCACTAGCATCAGGTTAAGTCACATTTTTGGCCTGAAAGGGCTTTGCGTTGAACTATAACGGCCGCCAGTGCCAATGAGATGCAAAGTAGGTCTTCCCCCTCACAACGCATACAGTATCTGCAGAGATCCATTACAGTTACAGCAGGGATCTGATGGCGTTACTCCCATGTACACCCTGACATATGGGCTCTGCTAGAGGGGGCGTGTGGGAGGGGGAGCCTGTTTAGTGTACTCCCAAGTCACTTGTAACACACCTGTGTATGAAACTGAACACACCTGAGATTAGGGTTTCCAGGCGGCTTCTCCAAAAATACTGGACACAATGGTGAAGGGGGCGATGCGCTCGAGACACACACACCTCTCTGCTCCATGCAGTATCCTCCTCTCCTTTTCCCCACCTCCAGGACCTGACACCACCTCCTGATTGGCTGCATTACCCAACAGCAGTCAATCAGGATGCAGGAAGCTTCCCAACCGGCTAGCACCAGCCCTGATCTCTCCCTGCTCGGGGAAATCCCGCGGCCCCCCAAGCCGGTCAGGTCACTATGTCCAGAGAGGTAATACCGGTATACACATACACGTCCAGTATTACCTCTCATTTTTTACTGGACAGTGTCCAAATACAGGACAGTCCGGTTCAATACTGGAAACCTGGCAACCCTACCTGAGATATATGCACATTTCAATCATTTGCATATCCAAATTAGCATACATCCCAGGTATCCCGGGTGTATTCTGTGTCGTGCACAGTTACCGCTCAAGGGTATGTTTAAAGGTGTGTTTGAGGAGGTATATGAGTGATTTGGGACTTTACTTAAATAGCACGCTAATACAACAACCGTTGTTTTTGCATATAATTGGCTTTGTGGACAGGCGTTAACCTCAGGGGAAATAAGGGCTTAGGCTTTAGCGGACGTCCCGTTGTTACCACGGGATTAACGGATACCTGTGGGTTTGGGCCCAAGTCCTGTATACCCAGAGGAATGACAGGAATAACACAGGGAACAGCCTCACAGTTACAGAGCGTTTGCAGGAGGAGGAGAGCTATGGAACAGTTTGCATGTTGTGTAAACATGGAGTTCAATGCCATATAATATGTCACATCTGTATGTACTGTATAGTGCAGTGCACACTGACAGCTCCATATAAACATGTTAATACTTTCATCTTTTCTCTGCAAGAGGGGCCAGCAACATGTTACAGAGACAGCACTATACACAGACATTGCCCTAAACTTACTGACACTGCTCTGCACATACAGATACACTGCTCTGCACATACAGATACACTGCTCTGCACATACAGATACACTGCTCTGCACATACAGATACACTGCTCTGCACATACAGATATACACTGCTCTGCACATACATAGACAGATACACTGCTCTGCACATACATACAGACAATGCTTTGCACATGCATACAGATACACTGCTCTGCGTATACTGACAGACAGATACACTGGTCTGCACATACAGAAAGACAGATACACTGCTCTGCACATACAGAAAGACAGATACTCTGCTCTGCACATACAGAAAGACAGATACACTGCTCTGCACATACAGAAAGACAGATACACTGCTCTGCACATACAGAAAGATAGATACACTGCTCTGCACATACAGAAAGACAGATACACTGCTCTGCACATACATACTGTACAGACATTGTGCTGCACATACTGACAAATACACTGCTCTGCACATACTGACAACTCACATACACAAAGATATAATTGTGTGTAAACACACACGCACTGTATATAGATATTGCTTTGCTCTACACATCTGTATGTACATGTGTGTGTGTATACACACACACACACACACACACACACACACACACACACTGAAACAAATAGAAAGACACAAGTCGGACATTACACTCACGTTGCTTTGTCCGACAGTGAAACAGTTGAGGATTTCTACGCTAACTCTTCCAACACCTGATTGTTACAGTGACGTGAGCGCTGGCTCGCTCTGTGAGACCCCCCTCCCTCCCCATCCAAGGGTTTGATTATCTGACGATCACCTAACTTCTCAAGTGTCTTAGCATATAAACCACAGTCACAGTGGAACAGGAAGGGGTTAAACAAATTCTGTTATGTAGCACCGTAAAAGGATCTGGGAAAGCGGACTTCCCCCCCCTGAGGCCGCCAAATACCCCATTGCGTGTCTCGCCCCTTTGCCGCTGGAAGAGCCGGCCGCGGTTTTGCTGCACACTGGCCCCACCAGCATTAAAGGCGTTCATCGTAAATACTGGCTCTTCTGAGTATATAAAATATAGACTCTGGTGAGGCGGAAGGAAGGCGCGTGGAGGCGGGCGCGTGTCTCTGTGGCGTTACCGCCTCTCCTGGGCCCTGGGCCGCTGCAGGGCGTGAGTGCAGGAAGCGCAGCACGCCAGCTTGTAATAGGAGTAGACGCAGAGCCGGGCCTGGACCACCACGGCGCAGTTGTGATACCGGTCCCTGCAGTTTGCGTCTGGACGAGAAGAAGAGAGATCAAGATTAGTCAGGACAGATACTCGAGGTCGGACGCGTCCTTAGTTAATGGAACATCTATATATATATATATATCGTATACAGTAGTTATATTCTGTTCACATAGAATTAAGCTAAATACAACATAGGATATGGTTCGTATTTACAATGGAGCAGGGTAATTGAGTACTTCAGTATTTATTTGGACTGAAAAATAGGGTGACCATATTTCACGCATGTGCAGTCAGCGCTCACCGACTGCGCATGCGCGAAGAGCGCTCGCCGACTGCGGATGTGCGATCTGCACTTGCCGGCTGCTCGTGCGCATGCGCGGTGATCTGAGCTTGCCAGGTCGTACTCATGCACATGAGCTGCCAGCAACTGCAGATCGCGCATGAGCAGTCAGTAAGTGCTCTTCATGCATGCGCAGTTGGCGCTCGCCAGCGGGATAGAAAACTGGGACAGAGCCCATAAAAACGGGACTGTCCCGGCTAAAACGGGACATCTGGTCACCCTAAATATAAAAAGGTTTTCGAGAGTTCTCTTCTCTTCCTCAGGTCAGCTTTGTGACCCGAGGAGGAGAGGAGAACTCTCAAAAGCTTGTCTTATAACCTCAATTTTTAGTCCAAATAAAAAAGGCATCGACTAATACTGAAGTACTCAAGTACTATCGCAACTGGACTAACGGGGCTATTTCTGTTTTTATTTACCATGGAGAATTGAAGGTGTTGTACAGAATATGGTGCCCGCGGATAACCTTTTCCCACTCCTGGGCCATTACTAACATGATTCATTATGATTATATGAATTCTTTACTGGGAATTTAGACTCGACTTTTTCAGCTCAAATTTTCCTCCAAGGACTGGGCCGTGTTCTTCTCACCAATAGTATATACGACTCCAACACTATCGCCCATGTCTACTAAGCAGCCTTTTGCGGTCATGGCACTTTCCGGCGTTGGAAGACACCTTACAGTCCGTTGACTTGAACACTGCTGAGTAAATATGGTCCTTTACCCCTGGGACTGCAATTGTCTCAATCTGTGTCCCGCATTGTTATATTGCATTCAGATATATGTCTGGATAATGTATCCTTCATTCCTTTATTCACTCCCCTTATCATGTATTCTATGTTTCATCTTCGTAAGACTCCCCTCCCCCCCCAAAAAATATACATATATAAAATAAATGTTTAATAAAAAGTTTAAAAAAAGTTTTTTTCCAAATCCATGAACACCTAGCTAAGCTATCCAAAGAAAAATACCCAGAAGGCCCTCTGATAAATGCTATATTAGGGTGTGTATTGAGGCTTTACATATATATTTGAATAAACACTTTTGTTTCTCTGTTATAAATTATATATAACACTGCAGACGCAGAATCACAACCGTTGGGATTCCCAATATAAAACAAGATAGCATAGTTCTAGTTCTGAACCATATTACTAGGTTGGTGTGCAGACGGTGGTCCATATTTACCCAGCAGTGCTACGTTTAGGGCCAGGCCATTTCAATGACCCCAAAGATGTCGAGGCGTAGTTTGGTTTTTCGATGCAAACCAACTACATCTCACTCATTAGGTTCCCTAGAAGTGGAACGCGCTGCAGACCTGCGTTTCGCTGGTCTGTGCTGTCCCAGAAGTACCCCGGGGGGGAGGGGGGGAGAGATCATTGAGGAATCACGATTTCTAATTCCCCACAAGAGAGGACATAGCAATCATTTTAAATTCAAAGTTATTTTGTTTGTGAAATGTATCCCCAGCTTAAATATTTGAATGCAATGCAGTCAGCCCAGTTACAAGGGCAGTATACAGCTGCAATCCGGTGACATGGGCTATGGGCTATGGGCTCTTGGCTGTCATTGACATTTCCTTGCACTGTATAGCAATCATTGTTGGTTATTAACCTCTTTGCTGCTGGAGAGGCCTGAAATGCAATGGAGGTTCACAGCCGGTCTGCTTCCTCGCTCCCCTCACCTAGTTCAGAGGAGCAGGGCTGCGTGTTGCATACTCTTTTATCATCCGGTTTGGTGTCCAGATCGCAGAGTTGGCTGAAGCTTTTGTCAGCCAGCAGGCACCTCACTTCCCTCGCCTGAACACCGCCAAGGCAGGACTGGGAGCACTGGAGAGAAAATAAGGCAACACGTACTTAATGGCAACTATATCGGGAGATGCTGATCAAGAGATACCCCCCAACAAAACTCAAGCCCAAATCTGCCAGTAAACCCAGGCATAGATTAACACAGGGATACAAGTGGGCACCTGAACAAGTAGACAGTACAGTTCCAAAGTGATTGGAAATAGTTTCAGGCGAGGAGAATCCGGCTTGTGCAGCCAACACAACATAGACAACCACATTTTTCAAAGTGCAGGTCTCCTCTAGGACAGAGATACAAAGTAGAGCTCTGCTCACAAGTTCATAATGTAATTCTTAATTAGTGTGACAGCCAAGAACAGAGGAGGAACCACGTTTCAGGTCCCAGATGGACCTTCCATCATGTTCTTGGGTGCCACACTAAATGAAGAATTGCAGTATGAACGTGTGAGTAGAGCACTACTTAGTACCTCTGTCCTAGAGGAGACCTTCACTTTGAAGCATTTGTTTGTCACCAGATCAAGTCGACACAACAAAGCGATTGGCCTAAAGAGAGAACCAGGAGGGAGGCAGAGAAGACCATGCATATAAAGTGACGGGGGACACAAAGGCGACAGATAAACAAGCTGGCAAGCAGGAGGTCTATAAACCTAAGGAAAGGAGGAGGGGGAGATGGGAGATCAGGGAGAGTCAGGGCTGACAAACCGCCAGTGTTTAGGGGAAAGGACTGGATATCAAACAGCTCACTGGACTCGCCGTTGTTGGCGGAGTTGAAAGTAACGAAGGTTGACAAGATACGGTCAATTTGTTACTATGTTAAAGTTAAACCCCACCCGGAAATTGCAACAATAGGAGCATGGAAACAAAGACACAAACAGATATAGCTGCAGAGACTAATGTGACAAAAGATGGAAACATAAGATGTATGTTTGATTGTAAGATCTCCAATAAAAAAAGATTATACAAAAAAAAAGGTAAAAGGTGTGTCCCCCTCATGTCTCTGTGACAGGGTATGAAGGCATGTGTCTCTTACGTGTCTGCGGGTGAGGTATGACAAGTATGTGTGTTTGCGGGAGGGGTGTAACAAGTATGTGTCTCTGCGGGAGGGGTGTAACAAGTAGAGGTATGTGTCCCTGATGTCTGTGTATTAGGAGGGGGTGAGAGGTATGTGTCCCTGATGTCTGTGTATTAGGAGGGGGTGAGAGGTATGTGTCCCTGATCTCTGTGCATTAAGAGCAGGTGAACGGTACATGTCCCTGATATCCTTTGTATTACGAGGTGGTTAGAAGTATGTGTTTTCCATGTCTCTGTAGACAGAGGTTAGAGGTACCATGTGTTCCTGATCTTTCTGAGGTAGGGATATGAGAGGTACCATGATGTTTCTAAAGGATGGGGTGACAGATGTGTCCCCCATGTCCCTGTGAGATGGTATATGTCACTGGTGTTATAAAGGTATCATGATTGGATTGCTTTGTCACATTGCTCTTCCCTGCAACTTCCACATTATAGTGTCACTCACAGCACTCCATGGGCTGGAGAACCAACGGGAGCCACAGGGTCTCACGTTGCAGGATTGCAGAGCGAGGGGCTTCTCCAGGTGGGAGCACTCGGAAGGGTCTGTAACGTTAAACTCTGGGCCCAGCTTGCTCACACAGATCACATCCCGTCTCTGGGATCCCTCGTCACAATCTGCGGAGCACTACGGAAACCACAAAACAGGAAACATCATCAGAGCATGAGGTCCACCTGGCCCCTGAGACAATGCATGTGTGTGGAAACATCATCAGAGCATGAGGTCCACCTGGCCCCCAAGACACTGCATGTGTGCAGAAACATCAGAGCATGAGGTCCACCTGGCCCCGAGACAATGCATGTGTGCGGAAACATCATCAGAGCATTAGGTCCACCTGGCCCCGAGACAATGCATGTGTGCGGAAACATCATCAGAGCATGAGGTCCACCTGGCCCCGAGACACTGCATGTGTGTGGAAACATCATCAGAGCATTAGGTCCACCTGGCCCCTGAGACAATGCATGTGTGTGGAAACATCATCAGAGCATTAGGTCCACCTGGCCCCGAGACAATGCATGGGTGCGCGGATTGTAAGGTTTGATCCTGCAAGGGATAGATCTGCACCACTAATGATGCTGCCAACAACAGATTGCTGTGGTCCATTCTGCTTTGCTAAATTTACAACGTTTAGAGCAGGGGTTCTCAACGCCAGTCCTCAAGACCACCCTAACAGGTCAGGTTTTCAGGATATCCCAGCTTCAGCACAGATGGGTCAATCAGAGGCTAAGTCGAAGAGTTCGACTCAGTCTTTGACTGAGCCTCTGATTGAGCCATTTGTGCCGAAGCAATGACTGATTGAGACACCTGTGCTGAAGCAGGAATATTCTTAAAACCTGACTTGTTACGGGGGGGGGGGGGGTCTTGAGGACTAGCATTGAGAACCTCTGGTTTGCAGAGTTCCTTTTAGTCTTCCTGCATTTGACTTCCATATGAAATGCAAATCATACAAGTTTTCTCTTTCAGTTTCTGAAACTTTCAAGTTACATAAGGAGGCAGAAGAGATGGAACATCAGCCTCACGTGTGCTCCCGAAGGGGCAATGGGACACACTCCGGAGAGGCTGATGTGGTGTTACTTAGAACGGAAACATGTGCCATGCGTGTGTCTGCAATACTATTGTCAATGGTTTTACGTAGCAACACAAGAGTTAAGCGCAGGTGACCGTGGGTTTTATCATGTCTTGCTGACATTATTGTACACTTTGTGCGAGTTACACCACTAAGTCTGAGCCTAGCAAACATAAGTTAGTTGTATCCACATTGGTGAACTTTCTAGCACTTGAAACACACTGTTAGTAAATCTCTGCCATACGTGGCATTAGCAGCTGGCATGATAAACATATATAGTGTGGCCCTGCTTACCTGGCTCCAGGTGCCCGTGTACCACAGCACTGTGCGCTCACATGGCCCACTGTTGCACACCCGCATATCTGATGGTTTCGCTCCCACACAGCTCTCTTTGGACTCGTCTGTGGAGGAGCTGGAGAGACAGAGGACGGAGCGCCTCTGGATGCCTGTTCCGCACTCCGTAGAGCACTGGATGGGGACACAGCGGGAGTCACAATGTACAAGGGAAGCTCGAACCTTCAATGTACCTGAAATTCCATGCTAAGTACTGTACATGCCACTTCTGATCCCACAAGTACTATACATAACCTATAGGTTCAAATCCTGACAAGTAGTAAAGTAACAGAGGTGGGGGGAGGGCATAGGTAGTATGATACCTTTTTATTGGACCAACTGATACAGTAGTTAATAGGTTACAAACCGCACAGGGTTCTTCATCAGGTTAAGCATATTGGCCATACCTTCATATTGACCATACCTTCATATTGACCATACCTTCATATTGACCATACCTTCATATTGACCATACCTTCATATTGACCATACCTTCATATTGACCATACCTTCATATTGACCATACCTCCATATTGACCATACCTTCATATTGACCATACCTTTACATTGGCCACACCCTCATATTGACCATACTCGATGAAGCACACTAAGGTTTGAACACTGAGGCAGCTATCAGTTGCTCCAATAAACGTATCGTACTATCCGCTCCTTCTCTGTCACCTTACTACACGGGAAAAAAAGGACCAACATGGCTACTAATCCTGACAAATTATCTTCTTTCTAGGTTGCATAAAAATGAGAATCGGTTAACTACAGTAGGGGTACACTACTGCAATACAGGTCTCTTGGACCTCTGCAGTATTGGAAACTTGATGCACAAGAAAGTCTTGTACGATTGGTATGCTGGTCCATTAAAAGATATCACAGTCTACGAAGTACCTTCCCTTTCCTGGGACCAGTAGGGCTGCTTGCACCCTTGACTGAAATAGTTAGGAAATTGAATTTCCAGGGATGGAAATGAAGGTATTTTAATGTATTAACCCCATTGCTGCTAAAGAAACGTGCTGCATTGTACAACACATACAGTTATGTGTAGGAACACAGGCAATGGATTTATCCTTTCCCACGTGACATATTGTCCTGGTAGCATGTGCTCATTGGCGCATACGCCTAACCCAGGGGTTCTCAACTCCAGTCCTCAAGACCCCCTCACGAGGTCAGATTTGTTGGCTATCCCACTGCTGAAGCTGTGATAGCCTCCAAACTTGATCTGTGTGGTGGTCTTGAGGACTGGAGTCGAGAACCCCTGCCCTAATCCTTTGTGTCTACAAGCCACGTAGAGTAATCAAACAGCTGAGAGGCGTTACCGTGGAACTCCAGTCATTGTGGAACCAGCTCCGGACACATGGCCCCATGTCGCAGGCCTCATTTGTTCTGGGACGCAGGCGGTTGCTGCACTCGCCCTCGCTCACAAGGTCTCCTTGGTTGCTGATGCAGCGTACGTGGCGGGTCTTTTGTCCGAGGCCACACATGACAGAGCACTGTGGATCCGACAGCACACGCAAACACAGGGTCATGGGACAGGAGACAGAAAGTCATATTACAGGATTTGTGTTGGTAAAATTATGCTACTGTGACATTATTTAGTGCTCCTCTCTTAAATCTGAGACTTCCATGCAGTGAAAAGCCAATAATTAGGAATTTGTAGAGTCTTTAAAGGAGAAATCTAAGCAGGCATTTTTTTTGCCATATGCATAAAGCAGGGCTGAACCCCATTAATGTCCACTCTGGGGACCCCCTGCTTCCAGAGATACTTACTTCTGAAGGGACTGCCGGTATCTCCTGCAAGCCTAAAGCTCCTGCATCACGTGGGCCAATTGGAAGCTGCACCGGATGATGTCACAGCTTCCTATTGGCCCGTAGGGCGCGGGAGCTTTGAAAAGCGGCCATTACATGATCTCTGCTAACCGAGAGGAACAGCTACCAGCACCCGCTATGGAGGCAAGTATCTCCGACAGCAGAGTCTCCCGGAGCTGAAATTAATGGGGTTTCTTTTTTTAACAGAGGAAGCTGATCCCCATTAATTTCAACTCAGGGAATCCCCTACTCAATCCGATGTTAAAAAAAAAGGAAAATCGCTTGGATTGCCTCTAATAAAGTGCAAAGCGGGGATTGCTTATGAGAAGCTCATCGCAGTTCTGTAGAAGCAGCTGGAGGCTGAAGTGGGTGTGAAACTGAGAACACTGTTGTGGTTGAGAAACACTCAATGTTACTGCTCCTATGAACTGATACTCTTACTTTATGGTAAGTGAGGTTTATCACTATCTGATTCATCTTCTTTGCCGTTTGCACACATGATTAAGAATGATGCGACTCCTGGAGGATTCGATGTTACCAGAGGATACATAAACAGGACTAAAGCACAGAACAAGCTCCCAGCACCTGGATACATAACTACAACGGGAACAAACTGAATCCACTGTGATATATCGGGTATATTTCATAACAATTACAAAGTTACCGGGGACGGGTTTGAAGAATAAGCAGTGTCAAAATCTTCGGCCAAGCTGAGAGCATGTCAAATGTTGGAGAAAGTTTCATATAGGACCAGGCATGGCCGTGAAGGCTACGTTGATGGAATAACTATTGTTATGGGTAATGTTGAGCTATTACTTTCTAACCACTACAAGTGATTGTTCAAGCAGCGTGATGTGGGAGTGTAAAGTGTTGCACACTACACAACCGTGCCAGCCACACACTACACAACCGTGCCAGCCACACACTACACAACCGTGCCAGCCACACAGAGTAACATTCCCTCAGCAGATATATGTGGAATGTAGAGGAAGGAACCAAACCGCAGTATAATTGTTCCTCTGACGTTCTCTGTGCTGGGGGTGGGAGGGTATGGAGGTGTGCCCACGACTCAATGTGTAGTGCTACTTTAACCCTTCGCCAACACAGGTCAAGTAGGCGGCACTATTAGTGTACGCATCACCGCAAGCGACGTCCTTACCGTGCTCCAGTTGGTTTGGATCTCCCAGTTGCTGCAGATTCGGAGCTGGCACGTCTGCGTGACATTGGGTTTCACCAGGTTCCCGCACCTCTGTGGGTGCACCATGGTGGTTCGGTTGGCGTACATCTGCCGGCAGAGGACCTGACGATGCTGTATCCCTGCGCCGCAGGTTCTACTGCAGACTGACCAGTCACCTACATCCCAGCTGGGGCCGGGCAGAGAAGGGGAGGGTCACAGTTAGCGTTATTAGACTGCCTTATTCAGCAAAGGTCCCAGACTTCATTCATTTGTCTCACCCCGGGTGTCTCACACATGGGGGACTCTAATGGAAACACACAGTTGTCCTGGGAACAATGGACCTGTTAATCACATAAGCCAGGGGTGGCCAACTCCTCAAAGGGCCACCAACAGGTCAGGTTTTCAGGATATGCCTGCTTCAGCACAGGTGGCTCATTCAGGGGCTCACTCTTTGACTGCACCACCTGTGCTGAAGTAGCCCTTAAAGACTGGAGTTGGCCACCCCTGATATCGGCAACACTAACACTGTAACTTGTAAACCAATCACTACATATGTCCTTAGCTGGCAGGGTTACAGAGCGATGCACAAAGAGGTTATTCTGCCAATAATTAGGATTGATCCATAACCGATAGCATACTGCCGCAGTTATATATGGTTGTGTCAATTATCTTGGCCCCTTTAGAATGAGCAGTGCATCTGTGCTTTACTTTCCACCACAGAGCTGGCTGCATATTCATTTTCGAAACGCATTCTATTTGTGTAAGAAATGATTTTCTTATGACTATTATTCCGATGTATTCAGCACCTCCGGAAACTTCTCGATTCACTTCCCAAGCGTTCTGTAAAACCCAGTGAGTGAATTAGGAAGTTATGTACTTTGCAATAGTCTGAGCGCTTCGGGACAACAACTATGCCAACCAGAAGCTGTCCGATGTCTCTGTTCTAGATGATGATGATTAAGTAGTATGATTTTTATGGGGGGGCGGGGGGGATTTCTGTCACACTGCACCATTATGAAGCACATGGCTTTCGTGCTGCAATAAATCACATCTTTCACTCAAACAAGTCGGGAATTGCTGAGATTATTGTCGTTCTTCGTACTGGATGTCAGACTGAATACACACCACGTCTCCTCCTAGCTTTGTTTGGTTAGGTTGATGTGCACATTCCATGTTGACGTTTCTTTTTAGAATCTGCTAATTATTTTTCTAATTGTTTTAACAGTATTTTATCTTTCTGACATCAGTCTCTTCTATGTTGACTGTTTAACCCATCATCTAAAAAATCTCAAGTATAAGTAACCTTTCCCCCCTAAAAACTAGATGCAGCTTTTAGATACTGGAAATAAAAATGCTCCTATATTACCATGATGGTGCCCGAAAGAATTGAAAATGTCCACTAGAGGGAGACATAAGCACAGCAGTAAGACCGCTCAATCAACCATACATTGCGCAGTGTGCTTCTCAATTTGATTGTTTTCTACCTCAGACACTTCTGGACAACATCCCCAAAGGGGTCAAGAGTATAGTCCACCCCCTACATCCCCAAAGGGGTCAATAGAGTATAGTCCACCCCCTACATCCCCAATGGGAAGTCAATAGAGTATAGTCCACCCCCTATATCCCCAAAGGGAAGTCAATGGGGTATAGTCCACCCCCTACATCCCCAAAGGGAAGTCAATGGGGTATAGTCTATCCTCTACATCCCCAATGGGGTTCAATCCTCTGAACACTTCCATGAGATTTCCTCCTTCAAGAAACGATCCTCCTTGTGGGATCACATCTATAGCCAACGTACTGTCTACCCCCAGAGTCATTTATAATATCCCTTCTTTTTTTTTTTTTTTATAACTTGTATTTTATTGAAAATTCCTTCTTGAAGAAATTGTGTTCCTATTGGAAATGATGTGCCTCCATGGAATTTAACCCTTTCGCTGCCACAGACAGTGGAAGGGTTATGGAGGTCATCTACTACCTATCTAATCTTGGCAGCAGCTTGGTGGATCAGACGGTCAGGGACAAGTGCATGTTGGTGCTTACAAAGCTGGGCAAGGCTGGGTGTTGCAGGCTTCCTCCACGGGGAATGGCTTTGTTGCCATATCGCACTCGTCTTCACTAACTTCCTCCAGGGAGCTTCTAGAGACGCACTGGAAAACGGGGTACCAAAAGCCTACAGCAAGAGCAGAGACAACAGGGGGGTATGAGTGGCAGGTACCCTCTGTGAAATCACACCGTGTTTTAGATCTAGTGAAGGATTGTACACTGTTGCAAACATCACGCGTACATAGCTTTAGGTCATGTGTAAGTGATATGTCTGTATCCACAGACTGTTAAACTAATGAATGGATCGGAAAGTCAGCTGGTGGAACACGCCACTGAGATTTATACTCCTACTTGATGCATTTCTGCTGTAGAATTGCACCTTTTTACAGCAGATGTATAACTTGGGTAGTTGATATGAAGTAAAACTACAATAAAAGCAACGAGGTTGTGAGTAGTGAATAGTGCCGAGGCCTCGTCCTTACCTTTCCCACAAGTAACAGAGCACTGCGTGTTACCCACTCGTTTCCAGAAAAACGGCGCCTGCTCGGGCCAGTAATGCACGGGGGGCGCAGAGAGCGGTGGGACGCGGATGTTACGCTGCAGGGTGCCAGCAGGTCTTTCTGAAGGTGTTCTCACTTGGGGGAGTAAGCCTTGATTTCGGTCATCCGGAGGATAACCCCGAGAGCCTGGATGTGGAAGAGGATCACTGGAAGACATCATTCTTAAAGCGCCTAAGGACAAAGTGGACAATCGCTGATGGGTATCATAGTGAAACATGGGGTAACAACATGAAAAAGCAACTGCAGCAGGCGTAAAAGGAAGAGTTTGGCACATCCCGCGTGACACATTTGACACTGTAAGTATAGATATAGGATAAAGTATCTGTTGTCTAAATTTAGCATAGGTTGAACTTGATGGACGCATGTCTTTTTTTCAGCCTCCTCTACGATGTAACTATCCCATTATAATAAGACGCACATCGCCTGTTCTTTAATATACTGATGTTGAGGGAAATATCAATATCATGAGAAACTGGTAATACAAAGTTGCTGATGCACTGACTCCAATGCACTTAGATGCACGGAAGACATTGTGTTTAAAGCTATTATACCCCTTATGCGGGGTAATGCACAGTTAACGATGTATCAACTTCCATTCACTTAAACAGACGCTGATACGTCGCTGTGTGATACCCGTCTTCCCATTATATTCCATATGGGACCCTGCAGAATTCTGTGCCGTTCTTCAGCTGCTTGCTGCTCACACGGAAGAAAGAGTCTGTGTCTCACCATAATCCTGCCGCGGGATGTGAGAGGGGTGTCCGCGGTTCTCAGGGTTTACAGGGGACGAAATGAAGAACTGGAACCAGACCCCGGGGTTATCCTGCTGAAATATCATCTGTGGGGGACAGACCATGTAATGCTACATTCACTGAGTATTGTGCAGGATTTTACTTAGTAAAAAGTTGCTGGCCTGTGCCTTTTTCCCCAAGTCATTCAAAGCATGGTAATCAAGCAAGGTTTGATTTTATACAACGCTTATGCTTAAAGCTGCAGACCAACCAATATCCTACATGTGTTTTTTTGTTTTTTTTAAATAAATCAGTTCTGTACTATGAGAAAATATTTGTAGAATTAAAAAAAAAAACTATTTTAAAGACATTTTTAATGTATTATAGTGTAATGAGCATTTTTGTTTCTATAGCAACCATTTACAAAGTCACATCCCCTTCCTCTTCTGAAACACGCTCTGGCACACCCCTTTTTGAGCCCTGCCCTCTCTCTAGCAGTGCACCAATTGTATCTAGTGACTGCCTGGTCACATGATCTTTCCCACAGAACTTTGCATCTTTGGTCCTCTTCTGCTGCACTGACAGAGATTTAACGAGCCGAATCTTCGCCGACCGATCACAGGAGAACGGATCGATCGGCAACATAGCTAATCACTTGTCAGTGTTCAGATTGTATTGATGCGCATATTGAATGGATTTTTTTTTTCTTAAATGGCAGCTTGAACTGCAGCTCCACGCGATCCCCCGGCATTAATTGAAATGCCTTGGGGAAAGAGTGCGGGGCCCCTGCAACCGCCGTGCCACCCCCTGAATAATCTCGCGCCCCCCAGTTTGCGCACCACTGTTTTAGACAAATCCTCTTCATGACAGAATGAAGCTTCATTATAGGCGTAAATACGAAATTAGTTCACCGACTTTACACAAGAGTCATGACACATACTATTGTCCGCGGATCCGGCTCCATCACTCCGAAACTTCCAGCAATTACTAACAATCAAAAACACCACTTTATAAAGGGGATTTCTATCTAATACAAAGTGAAGGCGATTCAGCACTGCAGGGAGAGGGGTTTGCAAGGAAAGAGGTCAATTGCATTCGTACTCCCAAAAACTGTTTTCCAAGCACTGCCACGTCACTACAACATACTGGATGTGTTGTCTGAACATAGACTGCATAGTGTCTGGATAGGTACAGTACACAGGAGAGGAAAGAGCGCTCCATGAACATTACATCCCCCAAATATCAGCCCACTCGGAGTTAAGAGGAGCTGACAATGCCGGGATCGCTCTGACGCTGCAGAGATTGACCAGAACCCATGTAATACTACCCAGCATCTGCTCTGCATTGTGCACAATATGTTCAAATGACTGCTGAGACAGAGATATGGAAACCAGAGAATCGGCTCAGCCTGTTCCCGTGACCTTAGGACATTTGGTAGCCTCATCGTCCTATTAGACCTGTAATTCTTGGAGGACACCCGTTTGTTTCAAGAGGCATCCCCCTCCCGTTGGATGTAAGGCATCAATGTCTTTGGCCTTCAGGGAAAGGAAGTGATAGGAAAACAGAGAGGTAGAAATAAACGAAAGTGAATAGCAGTGTTCTCCTTCCCCAGGGGAGGGGTATTTAACTGAACTGCTTTAGACAAAGAAAGCCCACAACGACTGCTTCCATGATCCTCTAATGCAGGGGGGTGCAAACTTTTTTCCCTGGCCCCCCTGCCGGCAGTCACCTCACCCCCGCGTCCCCACTCACCGGTGTCATTTGACGCTGCGTTGCCATGGCGATGGGTGTGGAGCCAAGGTAAGTAAAGGTTTACAGAGGCCCTGCAGCTCCCCCCGGCACTTAATTTAAGTGCCTTCGGGAAGCGCGCGGGGCCTCTGGAAACCGCGCACCCCCCACCGGCAGTCTCACGCCCCCCAGTTTGCGCACCGCTGCTGTAATGCAGGGGTGGCCAACTCCAGTCCTCAAGGGCGACCAACAGGTCAATTGGCGGGAGCTTTGAACAGCGGCCATTACGTCATCCCCGATAGCTGAGGATTACGGCATCTACTATGGAACTACGGAGCTCCGTATCTCCAGAAACAGGGGGCTCTCGGAGCTGAAATTAATGGGGTTCAGCCCTGGAGACCCCCGCTTCAACTATATATAATGACATTTGCAAAAAACATTCGCCCGCATGGATTGCCGCTTTTTCATGCCACACTAACACACCTGTTATGTGTGCAGCTTGTGTACATTCACTCTGCGAGGTGTTTCCTGTGAGGGTGAGATCACACTTTCCATAATCTCAGCTCACGACTCAATTAGCGGAAGTGAATATGGATCACTAAATGCAGCCGTACGAGCGAGAAGTTACTGAAACTACGGCAGCGGTCAGTAGGGCAGCGGTCAGTAGGGCAGCGGTCAGTAGGGCAGCGGTCAGTAAGGCAGCGGTCAGTAAGGCAGCGGTCAGTAAGGCAGCGGTCAGTAGGGCAGCGGTCAGTAGGGCAGCGGTCAGTAGGGCAGCGGTCAGTAGGGCAGCGGTCAGTAGGGCAGCGGTCAGACCTTGGCCTGTAAACAATGAAGCTACTTACGAAGGAGTTGCACTAAAATTAGATCACTCATCAAATCTAAAGCTGCAGTGCCACTTAGCCCAATTATTTACACATTTCCTTTTATCATCTGATTAAATTTAGGTGTTACATTTTTGGTGGAATTTGGCGAATATAATCGCCTATTTGCATTCGGCGAAGAAGCAAATTCGATTACCGCGAAAAAGTAAATGTTTTTTTAAAAATTACATTCACTTTAGAAATGTTATCAAAGTTGTAACTGCCACAAACCCATACGCCCCACCCTCACACACACCCACACGCCCACCACACACCCACCACACACACACCCTACCCACCCCCACCCACCCTCACACACCCTCACACACTCTCACACACACCCACACACCCCACCCACACCACACCCACCCTACCACACACACCCCCACCCTCACACACACACGCCCCACCCACACCACACCCTACCCACACCCACAAACCCATACGCCCCACCCTCACACACACACCCACCCACCCTCACACACACACCCACACGCCCCACCCACACCACCCCCACCCACACACCCCCACCCTCACACACGCACACACACACGCCCCACCCACACCACACCCTACCCACACCCACAAACCCATACGCCCCACCCACACACACACACCCACACGCCCCACCCACACCACACCCACCCACACACCCCCACCCTCACACACACACGCCCCACCACACCCACCCGCACACACACCCACCCTCACACACACACACGCCCCACCCACACCACACCCTACCCACACCCACAAACCCATACGCCCCACCCACACACATACACCCGCACCACACCCACCCACACACGCCCACCACACACCCCCCCACCCTCACACACACACGCCCCACCCACACCACACCCTACCCACACCCACAAACCCATACGCCCCACCCACACACACACACACACACCCACACGCCCCACCCACACCACACCCACCCACACACCCTCACACACACACACACACACACACACACGCCCCACCCACACCACACCCTACCCACACCCACAAACCCATACGCCCCACCCACACACCCACCCACCCTCACACACACCCACACGCCCCACCCACACCACACCCACCCACACACACACACCACACTCTACCCACACCCACAAACCCATACGCCCCACCCACACCACACCCACCCACACCCCCCCCCCCACACACACACACACACACACACACACACACACACACACACACACACACACACACACACACGCCCCACCCACACCACACCCACACGCCCCACCCTCACACACACCCCCACCCCCCCCCCCCACACACACACACATGCCCCACCCACACCACACCCTACCCACATCCACACACCCATAAGCCCCACCCTCACACACACACACACACCACACACACCACACCCACACCTACAAGCCCCACCCACACCACACCCACCCACACCCACACACAATACAAACACCCACACACCCTACCCACACCTCCAAACGCCCCACCCACACCCACCCCACCCACACCCATACGCCCCACCCCCACAAACACACTTTTTAAGCCGGGCTGCTATTTTTCTACTTTTAAAAAGACTAAATATCAAATTTTTAACAATTTTGCTAGTTTGTTAGAACTTTTGGTGCCAAAAGTTTGCTTGCAATGTTTGCGGGTTTCCGAGCGCATGAAAAGGTTGATGGGACGGGGCGGGGCAGCGGCTCTGGGCGGGTTACCACGGATGTAATGTTAAGTGCACAGCTGCAGCTCTTATTTTCTATGGTTTATCCAATTTTGGATTGAGATTTATTTCTGTAAAAGCGCGTTCTTCCTCACTCTGAAGTTAGTTTTAGTGCCGGGTAAATAAACTATCAGCCGCTGCCGCTGCCTTTTCTCAGTTGCATCTTTAAGGCAAACTGCATGTTCCCTGAAACCATTTTCTCATGGATTGGTTTGCCCGGAGTATCGCCACAGACGTAAAGGAGCAATCAATGTTGTTTCCCCTCTCCTTTGTTTTAATATTTAGCATTGAATCAGGGGGTCTCCAGAGCTGAAGCCCCATTCATTTTAGCTCCGGGGACCCCCCTGCTTGGGCCGGACATACCTTTGGGGGGGCCTAAGGCCGCCAGTGGGGCCCCTCCTCCTCCTGCAGGCATCATGACGTCGGGCCGTAACGTGCCGTCACGTTGCCATGGCAACAGGCTGCATCGCCATGACAACGCGACGCTGCAGAAGGAAGGCCGCGCCACATAAGGAAGACCTCCCCCAGCTACACACGCACCTTGGGGTGAGCAGTACTGGTTCAGGGACTCCCCTGCTCCCTCCTGTAGCTCTCCCCTCTCCTGTCAGGCGGAATTTGGATCTCGGCGCCGACAGGAGGAGGGAGAGGACGGAGCGCTGGGCCTTGCTCGCCTTGCCCTAAGGCCGGCGCTGCGGTCCTGAGATACTTACCTGCGAAGGGGGCGTTGGTTTCTCCTGCAAGTGTAAAGCTCCCACGTCACGTGGTCCAATAGGAAGCCGCATCAGAGGATGTCACAGCTTCCTATTGGCCCGCAGGATGCGGAAGTTTTGAAAAGCGGCCATTGTGTGAACCCTGCTAGCTGAGCTAGAGTGGCTACCGGAACCCCCTATAGAGATAAGTATCTGCCGTAGGTGTGATATGTACAGGCTGCTGTAGGTGTGATATACACAGGCTGCCGTAGGTGTGATATGTACAGGCTGCCGTAGGTGTGATATGCACAGGCTGCTGTAGGTGTGATATGCACAGGCTGCTGTAGGTGTGATATGCACAGGCTGCTGTAGGAGGGATATGCACAGGCTGCAGTAGGTGTGATATGCACAGGCTGCAGTAGGTGTGATATGCACAGGCTGCAGTAGGTGTGATATGCACAGGCTGCAGTAGGTGTGATATGCACAGGCTGCTGTAGGTGTGATATGCACAGGCTGCAGTAGGTGTGATATGCACAGGCTGCAGTAGGTGTGATATGCACAGGCTGCCGTAGGTGGGATATGCACAGGCTGCAGTAGGTGTGATATGCACAGGCTGCTGTAGGTGGGATATGCACAGGCTGCTGTAGGTGTGATATGCACAGGCTGCTGTAGGTGTGATATGCACAGGCTGCAGTAGGTGTGATATGCACAGGCTGCAGTAGGTGTGATATGCACAGGCTGCTGTAGGTGTGATATGCACAGGCTGCTGTAGGTGGGATACGCACAGGCTGCTGTAGGTGTGATATGCACAGGCTGCTGTAGGTGTGATATGCACAGGCTGCTGTAGGTGTGATATGCACAGGCTGCAGTAGGTGTGATATGCACAGGCTGCAGTAGGTGTGATATGCACAGGCTGCTGTAGGTGTGATATGCACAGGCTGCTGTAGGTGTGATATGCACAGGCTGTTGTAGGTGTGATATGCACAGGCTGCTGTAGGTGTGATATGCACACGCTGCAGTAGGTGTGATATGCACAGGCTGCTGTAGGTGTGATATGCACAGGCTGCAGTAGGTGTGATATGCACAGGCTGCTGTAGGTGTGATATGCACAGGCTGCTGTAGGTGTGATATGCACAGGCTGCTGTAGGTGTGATATGCACAGGCTGCAGTAGGTGTGATATCCACAGGCTGCCGTAGGTGGGATTTGCACAGGCTGCCGTAGGTGGGATATGCACAGGCTGCCGTAGGTGTGATATGCACAGGCTGCAGTAGGTGTGATATGCACAGGCTGCTGTAGGTGTGATATGCACAGGCTGCTGTAGGTGTGATATGCACAGGCTGCTGTAGGTGTGATATGCACAGGCTGCAGTAGGTGTGATATCCACAGGCTGCCGTAGGTGGGATTTGCACAGGCTGCCGTAGGTGGGATATGCACAGGCTGCCGTAGGAGGGTGCACAGGCTGCAGTAGGTGTGATATGCACAGGCTGCAGTAGGTGTGATATGCACAGGCTGCGTAGGTGGGATATGCACAGGCTGCTGTAGGTGTGATATGCACAGGCTGCTGTAGGTGTGATATGCACAGGCTGCAGTAGGTGTGATATGCACAGGCTGCAGTAGGTGTGATATGCACAGGCTGCTGTAGGTGTGATATGCACAGGCTGCAGTAGGTGTGATATGCACAGGCTGCTGTAGGTGTGATATGCACAGGCTGCTGTAGGTGTGATATGCACAGGCTGCTGTAGGTGTGATATGCACAGGCTGCGTAGGTGGGATATGCACAGGCTGCTGTAGGTGTGATATGCACAGGCTGCAGTAGGTGTGATATGCACAGGCTGCTGTAGGTGTGATATGCACAGGCTGCAGTAGGTGTGATATGCACAGGCTGCTGTAGGTGTGATATGCACAGGCTGCAGTAGGTGTGATATGCACAGGCTGCCGTAGGTGGGATTTGCACAGGCTGCCGTAGGTGGGATATGCACAGGCTTCCGTAGGTGGGATATGCACAGGCTGCCGTAGGTGTGATATGCACAGGCTGCCGTAGGTGTGATATGCACAGGCTGCAGTAGGTGTGATATGCACAGGCTGCAGTAGGTGTGATATGCACAGGCTGCCGTAGGTGTGATATGCACAGGCTGCCGTAGGTGGGATATGCACAGGCTGCTGTAGGTGTGATATGCACAGGCTGCAGTAGGTGTGATATGCACAGTCTGCCGTAGGTGTGATATGCACAGGCTGCTGTAGGTGTGATATGCACAGGCTGCCGTAGGTGTGATATGTACAGGCTGCCGTAGGTGTGATATGCACAGGCTGCCGTAGGTGTGATATGCACAGGCTGCCTTAGGTGGGATATGCACAGGCTGCCGTAGGTGTGATATGCACAGGCTGCTGTAGGTGTGATATGCACAGGCTGCTGTAGGTGTGATATGTACAGGCTGCTGTAGGTATGATATGCACAGGCTGCCGTAGGTGTGATATGTACAGGCTGCAGTAGGTGTGATATGCACAGGCTGCCGTAGGTGTGATATGCACAGGCTGCCGTAGGTGTGATATGCACAGGCTGCTGTAGGTGTGATATGCACAGGCTGCTGTAGGTGTGATATGCACAGGCTGCTGTAGGTGGGATATGCACAGGCTGCAGTAGGTGTGATATGCACAGGCTGCCGTAGGTGTGATATGCACAGGCTGCCGTAGGTGTGATATGCACAGGCTGCTGTAGGTGTGATATGCACAGGCTGCCGTAGGTGTGATATGTACAGGCTGCCGTAGGTGTGATATGTACAGGCTGCAATACCATCACTTGTAACTGGTTGGTGAATGAAGATTTGCCGGTTTGTATTAGTGCTACAGAACAAAATGAGTATTATCAATGTTTATTTGTAAAGCGGCAACATATTCAGCAGCGGTTCCGTTTCGTAACTGCAGTATTACTCCCTATTAGGGAATCAGACATGTGCCTTAACTTTCACATAACTCCGAAGCCATATCTTGAGGTTGCTTGGTAAAATCCCTTCAGTGTCTGCACAGCCCTGCAGCAGATCAGAGGTTAACACTAATCTTGGCACGTAGAGCAGCAAAGATGCTAAAATACATCAGCTACATATCACTCAACATGAAGATTAGAACTAGCCCTCCTTTTGGCAAACCTGCCCAGGAAATCAATGTCAGCGGCTGCCTTTTAAAATATCAGGGAAATATTTATCGTTTCGGTTCTTGGAATTCTGAGCACTTATTCAGATTCCAAAACAAGGCATGTTATGGTTCTCCTTTCCGGAGTGCCTGGATCCGTGCCAATCAGCGTGCGTGGCCTCATGGTATCAGCCGGACTCCACCTTGCACTGGGGCAAGAATGAGAATACAACCCAGCATCACATAAACAGGTCTGTGCTTGGAGAAGCAGCGCTCATTCTCTGTCACCTTATACAGACTATGGGGCCTATGCAGAGAGCAGCGCTTTTTAAAATTGGAGAGGGGAATAAAAAGTAGGTTTAATGGAGAGTTTTATTCTCCATATGCAGAAATGGGCGAAATCCGCTATTTTTAGCATTACTGCATGTGGAGAATTGTAAATGAGGAGATGCGCGCAGCTGAAAGGGAGAAAAAAAAAAAATCGAGCATTTTTTTTTCCCCTATAGCCGACGAGCTCCTGCTTCTTGCCAACTTTAGTTGGCGGAGAAAATTGACGAAAATCGCGCCAAAAACAGCCACTAGATGGCGAGCGCGCCTTTCTGAATTCGGATACTTTTCAGACTGGCGAGATGTAGTTTCTCGCCAGCCGCGCGGCGAGATTTTGAAATAGAAAAAAAAAAATGGCGCGTTTTCCCTAGCTCGCCATTTTCAGCTGTTTTTAGCGCGATTATCTCCGGAAAATGGAAAATGGCGAGATTTCAAATAGCGCTGCTCTCTGCATGAGGCCCTATGTGTGTGCCCCAGGCTGCCTTTCCGGGATGTGCACAATATGTGGGACACGGATTGTACATTTTGCATATCTTTGTAACCCTCATTGACATAAAACAACACACAAATGTGCTTCTGCTGTATCTTTTGATACTCAATATACAGTCGTCAAAAACATGTACTTCATTTGTTTTCTGTTGTATTTAATAAGGAAAGGCTTGTTTGATCTTTTAAGCAAGATCAGACTTCAACAACAACTGTTCTGTTACGTCCCTATAATTACTCCCTATCTTGCCTGGAAGATTCTAAATAGAGTTCCGTTGTCTTCGGGGATACTTGGCGCTTGACACATATCTTGTGTAGCTACTGGAGACTGAATACTCACGTAGACATCCAGTGCTTCGGAAGTGGGACCGGCTGCGGTGAAGGTCTCCCCACCATGCTCCTCCCGACCCGGTCGGGTGTAGATGAACACGGTGCCTCCCGCCTCGTACCTCCCAGAAGGGTCCACAGCCCAGTTACCGTTGATGATGGATTTCCCAGAACGGCTCCTCAAGGCTATAAGACAAGGTTGGAAAGTCCTGACATTTTGGAAGAGCTTGGGTTATTGCTGCCTCGGTCAAGGATGGCCCAATACTCTATCTGGGGACTTTGCAAAGGCTTTGAACGTCTGAAATCTCACAAATCCAGACTTATGTCAAGTTCTACCATTATACTCCTGGCTGGCAGTCTTATATGAATTGAAGTTTGAATATATACAGGTGCATATGACTGGCAGGCATTATGTAATAGATATTCATGGGTTTGCACTGGCCCCAGATAAATGAGTGTACATCAATGTGAATATACATTAAGACACTTCTCTTTACTTTGACTTGTGAGTAGCTTCAGATTTTCCTAATATATCTCAGTAAAGGATGTTCTGTTTCCTTTTGCTATTGGTTCATGTTCGGAACCTTTATCTAAATTGGAACAGCTGGGCAGTTAATGACCGCTAGAGATGGGTGAAGATTTGGATCCGCCGGTTCCTTTGGTCCACGGATTTCAATGGATCAATCTCAAAAAGGATGATTCGCGTTTTGCATATTTTTAATTATTATTACCAATACACTCCGGATTCTGCAACCCGTGGACGGATTCGTATTATCCAATCCGCCGATTCTGCAACCCGTGGACGGATTCGTATTATCCAATCCGCCGATTCTGCAACTTGTGGACGGATTCATATTATCCAATCCGCCGATTCTGCAACCCGTGGACGGATTCGTATTATCCAATCCGCCGATTCTGCAACCCGGGGACGGATTCGTATTATCCAATGCGCCGATTCTGCAAATTCTTAAGAATCCGCCAACAGATTGCTGAATCCGCGGATTGAATTCTACAAATCGTCTACGGGTTGTTTCCAATGGCGGTTTTTGACGAATCCATGCGGATTGAAACCACCCAAATCAGTTTGCAGATTTTACACCGCAAAACGGATTTTGGGGGTAACATCAATGAAAATCCGGGAAACGGATTTGGGCCGATTCGCCCGTGTCTAATGACAGCTCACTAACTTTACAAAGCGTAGGTAGAATTCAAATGCATACTAAAGCTCAGATAAAACTCTAGATTGTAAGCTTTGCAGGGCGTTATTTCCGCGTGTCATGTAATGTGCAAGTGCAAGGTTCGCTCTCTCTCATATATATATATATGAGACAAGTGAAATGAATACACAGATCCATGTGCACTGAATGCTGCCACCTCTCAGGCAGTGAAGGGTTACACCACACCCAGTGATTGAAGATAGGATGATTTCAAGTCTAAATAATAAAGATGTTATATTGTCTATATACATATATGTTCAGCATGTAACTAGTTAACATAAGTCATATAGAATTAAGTTAGAAATTATATTGGAAAATGATTAACCTCCTCTGCAAAGATAAGAAGATAAATCAATATGAAGACAGGAAGGTGCAGAAATGTTTATGTGACTTACAAATCTATCTTGTTTTATTAATTTCCATTTTGTATGAAATTTGGTATGTTTCATTTCTGCTGAGTTGAATAACAGAGTCATGAGTTTGGAATCAACGGTTAGTTAAATAGTTAGTTACAGTACTTAGTAAAACAATGCAATAGAGATCGGTCTTAAAAAATTAGGAACACAGTTAATCCCACTGTAGTTACATAGTGACAGAACAATAGTGTTTTGTAAATCAAAGAAAATACAGTATTGCTAAATGAAGATACAGGGGCCTATGCAGAGAGCAGCGAATTTTAAAATTGGCGAATTTATTAAAAAGTAGCTTTTTTGGAGAGTTTTAATCTCCATATGCAGAAAAGTGCGAATTCTGCTATGTTTAACATGGATGCGTGTGGCGAGTTTAAATTGGCGAGATGCGCGCTTCAGAAATGTGTTAAAACAAATTCGCGCCTTTTTTTCCCCCTTTGCAATGGCCGCGAGCGGCAGTTTTTTTTGGCGAGGCAAAACGGAGACAATCGCGCCATTTTATTGGCGCGAACAGCCGCTAGATGCCGTTCGCGCCTCTCTGCATACGGATATTTTTAAAACTGGCGAGATTGAGGTTCTCGCCAGCCGCGAGGCGAGTTTTACAAATAGAAAAGAAAAATTGGCGCGTTTTTCGGAACTCGCCATTTTCTGCTGCTTTCTGCGCGATTTTCTCCAAAAAATGGCGAATTTCGAAATAGCGCTGCTCTCTGCATAGGCCCCACAGTGTTCTAATGTTGACGATTGACTAAGAACATTTTGGCTGACAGTAAGAAAAACAGGTGATTGCTAGGTTAGAGGTTGTTTAAAGGAAATGTATACAAATTGTATCTGGATGTGTAGAATTCAGAATCATTTAACACCACCAAGCTAAGAACAACCAAGCTAAGGATTCTCCACTCTATAACTAAATGCTTTATGTCTGAAAACCTGATGTAACTGACTGAAATTATGCTGTAAAAGATATTTTCTATTTTGTCTCTCAATATATTGAGAAAAGAACCGGACCGTGGGGACTATTTGATATATATTGACTAAGTGGGATATTTATTTGGACCCATCTAATGAAACAAATCTTCATTTAGCGAGCCAACCAGCCCTGTGTCTCGTACACTTCCAGAGGGGGGAAAGCAGAAGCCCCCACGGAAGAACTGTGAGAGGGTGCAACGTATGGCACGGAAGACTCTCCATGTAAACCTCCAGACCTTGATGTACGTGTACGGACACATTTGACCACAGACGTATACCGGGGAGGCACCAGTTGATTTAAGACACTTTCTTGAAGTAGATGAGTTTGTAAGAAGGGTCTAAAGGATTTCTTATAAGCAAGTAACTTATCGGTGGCCACCGAGACCAAAGCGATCAAGGAGAGACACTCCGTGTCAGGTGCAGTGCATGTTAAACACTCACAAGGAGGGGATCGCACAAGTTGATGAAAGGATAGCATGGACGGATATATTTAAAGGATAGCGTGGACGGATATATTTAAGTCAATCGGGATTTTCCCAACACCCGTGCCTATTGTAGATAGAAAACATCTATTGAAAGCTTACGTGAGTAACCCTGGTTACATTGTCTTGGCTATGGATTTTACCCAAGGACAGGCTAATAAAAGGACTATTCCCCTCACACCCCCTGAGAAGATCGGATGTGTGGATGTGTGGAATGCTCTCGAGAAGCATGAGTGCATTTAAGGAAATAGATGACAATTCTATATGCCGGAGAACCTGATGTAACTGTCTGAGATGAGGCTGTAAGAGATGTGTTCTATTTGTCTCTGAATATATTGAGAAAAGAACTGGACCATCGACTATCTGATATCTATTGAAAGGTGGGACATTTATTTGCACCCATCTAACGAAGCAAATCTCCGGTGACTATTTGACGGATGTATTTACTCACCCAGGTAATTGGGGCTCCGTGTCAGCTCTGTCACGTTGATCCTTGTAGCTCCTTTGGGAATCTCCATGATTTTGTGGTAGCCGATAGGGACGTTGGTCTCGTTGAAGGTCCCGGTGATTAGCCGGCAGGAGGAGTTGTTCCCACCACACACCCCGCAGGTGTCCAGAGTGCTGTTAGATCCTAGAATCCCATCACATCCCGGGCTCTGTGGAGGGAAGAAATCAGACTGTAGAGAGGAGGCACCAGGCTGTAGAGAATCAACTGTGACTATATTGACACTATATAGTAATGAAACACGGCAGTCCCTTTCCGCAGGTCAAGTATCGGTCCCTACTGCTATATTATAACCCATCCGCAGCTAGTAAGGCTGCAATGTGTTGCAAATCAAATGTAATTCATCTTGAGGTTTGCTGTAGTTGACTGAGCCACTACTTGAGCCACCTGTGCTGAAGCAGGGATATCCTTACAACGAGACCTGTTGGTGGCTCTTGAGAACTGAAGTTGCCCACCTCTGGACTATGGTATGACGTCTTCTGGTTTCTTCGGGTTACTTCATCTCACGTATCTGAATAATGTGTCCAGGACTACAGCACTCCACATAACCAATGCAGAAATGTCGAAACTCTAAAGAGATGTTCCCTCCCATAAACATGAAATCAATGGGACTACAGCTATTTAGCAGAGCAGCACAGACCAACATAGGGCAACTTAGTGACCACTTCAATTGCTTTAAAAAAAAAAAACGCCTGCCTGGAAAGTGAAGTTCACATACATTGATTTTCAGAACTGTGGTAACTGCGAAAATATTGTAGATGTGACTGGTTACACAAAGATCAGCGGATTTCTACTTGCACTCGTTTTAGAAGTGTCTTTCATCCCAGAGGTTACATGTGAGACGCTATAGCTATGTTTTAATGTCCTATTTGTGCATCAGATGTTCCGCCATATCGTTTGTTCACATTTCGCGACTGAGAATGTTACGAATGTTACCGTCCCAACAGAAGGACCCAATATGGCAGCGGTGGCCAGCTCCAATCCTCAAGGGCCACCACGAGGTCAGGTTTCCAGGATATCCCTGCTTCAGCACAGGTGGCCTAGTCTAAGATTGAGCCACCTGTGCTGAAGCAGGGATATTCTGAAAACCTGACCTGATGTCCCTTGAGGACTGTGGTTGGCCACCCCCCGCCTTACAGCGTCACAGTTTATATGTATTACATCACCTTGACTGCCTGTGGTTATGTATTATAACCCCTCCGACAACAATGGGGTGGATGTCCCTAAATGTTTTGGAGGAATGTCGCTTTAGAAAACACAAGGGTACCAGTGGTTTCATAGGCAGAAAGGAAATGGTGATGTGGATTCTCTCCAGGCTGGGTTATACTGACCCAGGTGTTGAGATGATGATGGGGAGGTCCATCACATCTGAGATCAGACGTTTTCTTGTGTTTACAGATCTCGTTCCAGCCCAGATCACTGCTGCCAGATATCTGCTTTCTCAGCCAGTAGGGTGCAGCAGGAGATACGGAAATAACTCAGAACGGGGCGTACGGAGCCTGTTCCATGTGGTGGCCAGGTCATGTTGGGTAAGCACCGCCGGCCGATGCTTTCCGACTACTTATTATTATGTTTTTTTTTGTAAAGTGCCAACATATTCCACAGCGTGGTACAATGGGGGGGAACAGATTGATGTAACACAAAATGACATACCAAATAAGGACGAGCAAGTGCAAACAGATACAGAGAGGTAATGAGGTCCCTGCTGGGGAGAGCTTACAAGCCAAGCTAGAGGGAGTTAGGCTACGGCCCCGGTAACTCCGCTGCAACGCGCGCCCGCGAGATTGGCGGCTCGTGCAGCCGATTCCCTGGTCTGCAGCTCACTGCAGGAAGAGAGACCGGGGGGGGGGGGGGGCGTGGCGGGGGAGTGACGGGGGCGCGGCCATGACGTCACCCGGCAGGTTTGCCCTTATTGGCTGAACCGCCGGGGGGCGTGCCGTATCGCTCGTTGCGAGTCCTGCTCTCAATTCTATTGAGAGCAGGAGCAACTCTCGCCCCAGCGCTGCAGCCCCCCCTCGCAGCGGGCCCGGAGCCATTGAGGGGAGGGCTCTCGTCCGTGCAGCGGGCAGCGGGGTCAAGGCCTAAGGGACAATGTTGGAACAAAGGGCTGCTCATTGTGGGATGCAGTATGCCTCAGGACGGGGTATGGTTCAGCCACACCGTTGATCCCATTAAGGTTTGGGGGGTGCTAGCGTGGAGTTTGGTCCAGTCGCATCGCTGGTCCCAATGGGGTTGGGGAGTTGGATGTTAGGTGTATGCCAGATTGGCTTCCTTTAAAAAGGTGAGATTTCAGGGAGTTTAAAAACACCTGAAAGCTGGGGGAAGAGACTGGTGGTGCGAGTGGTAGAGAGTTCCAGAGAGAGGGGGAAGCACGGGAGAAGCATTGCAGGCTGGAGTGAGAGGAGGTGATAAGGCAGGGGGGGAGGCGGATGTCGTGGGCAGAAAGTAAGGGGGGTTTAGGGATATATTTGGGGATGTGGGCCGAGATGTAAGGGGGGCAGCGTCATTGAGACCTTTGTAAGTCAGAACTAAGGTTACTAGTTGGGCTCCTCTTCATTTTCTTCTTCATGCTCCATATAAGGCTGCGGCCACGCTAGCGCTAAGCGCGGTGCTTGCCGAGTTTAGTTTTGGCAATTTAAATTGTCCCGTCCCTGCTCACGCAGTGCGGCACGCACGCTCTCCCAAGCTTGCCGCTTGGGGAGACAAAAAAAAGTGAGTTTGAAGCGCACTCAACAAGCCCCCAATGCACCCCCCCCACCCCCCTCAAACCCCCGGCGCTCTTGCAAAATAGCCAGGACACCCGGCGCTCATGCTTGGAGAGCTGGCGACGTCACCGCTCTCAAGCATGAGCGCAGTCAGCGCCAGCGGGGCCAAAGCCTAAAGCAGCAGTGCGGTGCTCCCCAAATTCAACCCTTGAGTGCCAGCAACAGGCACAGCAAACGTCCAACTCCCTTTTATATTTGAAGTCTAACGTTAATGCTGTTCCCCTGTGACTTCCCATACACCCTTCAAACATCAATACAAAACCCTACTGTGAAATACTTATTTCAGCTCGAGAGCAGAGGTTATCTGCCAGGGGTAGCCAACTCCAGTCCTCAAGGGCCACCAACAGGTCAGGTTTTAAGGATATCCATGCTTCAGCACAGGTGGCTCAATCAGTGGCTCAGTCAAAGACTGTGCTGAAAGTGGTACTGATTGCACCACCTGTGCTGAAGTTGAGTCTGATTGCGCCACCTGTGCTGAAGCAGGGATGTCCTTCAAGCCTGACCTGTTGGTGGCCCTTGAGGACTGGTGTTGGCCACCCCTGTTATATGCTATGCTTGTGAGTTACTGATATAAATTCTATTTTTTGAGAATTATTAAAGATACTTGGCCCCATATAAAGCATAATATTTGTTTTCTAATTCTATTTCAGAGAACACCTGCATCACATTACCCGGTGTCTAGTCTCCCCCACCAAAAACCCTCCCTCCAGCCTTGTAATCTCCGTTACCGAGCACTGTGCATTGTTATTGCTTGTGTGGGTTCTCAGATGTGCAGTTTGCCGGCACCGGGCCGCAGTGCAGCGCTTGTGAGTCTTGTTAGTACATGCCCCGGACCTATATGTCTTGCAGAAGTTTTCCGTTCCAGACCAATTCTCTGGAATGAGTTTATAGAAAGAACCTTGTTAAGGAAAAGCAGACTTGCTGACTCCTGGCATTGAGATAGCCCGTAGCCCATTCCTAATGGCACTGGTGTCTGGCAGCAGTCAGTGAGACAGAGGGTCTCAGAGCCAGGATTTGGGCCCCTTCATGATGTAGAACAAAAGGCAGTGTGTTAATACACTGGTTTATCAGGGCTTTGGCACATGCCCACTCTGTTCTCATCATTAGGTTGCAGGGAAACGATCAGTTTGTGCATGTATTATGTGAGTTGTGACATACACAGTTAATGCTACAGTATATAAAGATCAAGGCTCTGGGGTTGATTACAATCAGGAAATCAATTGTATGGGTCACTCAGGCGATATTTCCTGGTGTCAACTTGGCAACCACTTCCAGAATATCATATCCACCCATCACCGTCTTCTGTGTATAGAACTGTATTCCAGTCTCAAAGTTGAAGTTTAATGCAATGGCTACATTCTTTTAGATCAGGGCTGGCCAACTCCAGTAGCCAAGGGTCACCAACAGGCCAGGTATGAGGGATATCCCTGCTTCAGCACATGTGGCTCAATCAGTGGCTCAGTCAACTGAGCCACTGATTGAGCCACCTGTGCTGAAGCAGGGATATCCTAAAGACCTAACCTGTTGGTGGCCCCTGAAGACTGAAGTTGGCCAGCCCTGATTTAGATATTTAACCCTTTGGTTAGATAGGTCTGAAAAACTGTGTCTAGCTCCCCAGGCTGCAAAAGGGTTAAGAAATGTTGCCTTGTAAACCTCAAAACGGCAATGCACAACGTGGCAAAAGATTAGTTTTCATGGCCAACATAACAAGACAGTTTAATCTCCCCAAAAATGAAAGTAGCTGAGCTGGTGATCTGCTGGGAGTATTTTAAATTTGATCAAAGGAAAAGTAGTTCATTTGGGTCTGGAATGCATTAGAAATAAGACTGTTGTCCTTAATAATAATTATTGTTGTTCTCTCTTGTATAGCACTGATGCTGTACAGAGACTTTTTGCAGGCACAAATCTGTGCCCCATATATCGTATAGTCTATGTTTTTGGTGCCTGAGGCACAGGGAGATACAGTGATTTGCCCAAGGTCACAAGGAGCCGGCACCGGGAATCTGAACCAGGCTTCAAACTCTGTGTTGTTGTTTTCAGAGTCAGTGTCTTACACCCTGAGCTACTCCTTAACCCAGGGGGGTGCTCACTTCCCAAGCTCTCTCAGCTGCTGGGAACGCGTGTGAGCGAAGTGCAGGCTCCAGTCTTGTGATGTGCAGCCAGGGGGACTGGTCCCTCTCCAGCAACAATGTTACTGCGCTGAAAAACAATAGGATGTCACAGAGAGGTCAAATCACCCGTTCACCTGCTCTGCTTCAGCACAGGTGGCTCAATCAGAGGTTCAGTCTTTGACCTGTGTTGAAGCAGGGACTGATTGATCCACCTGTGCTGAAGCTGGGTTATCCGGAAAACCTGGCCTGTTGGGGTGGATTGAGGACTGGAGTTGAGCACCCCTTCACTTAACCCATTTGATTCCAGAAGCGTCTACAACGCATTGCTGAGCAGGTGAACGGATGACCTCTCTGTGACATCCTATTGTTTTTCAGCGCAGGAACATTGTTGCTGGAGAGGGACCAGTCCCCCTGGCTGCACATCACAAGACTGGAGCCTGCACTTCGCTCACACGCGTTCCCAGCAGCTGAGAGAGCCTGAGAATGTCTTGCTTTGGATGTCTGTATTGTGGTTATGGATCAGCCTGACTGCCTTCCCAACACTTTCACAGCTTCAACCTCCTCACAAAAGCATTAAGCAGCCACAATGTGCACTTAAAACCATGGCTGTCAGGCACTAAAGCAGCAGTCCCAAGCTGCCGTTTTTTTATTTCCCCCCCCCCTTTATTGTGTGCATCAATACAACCCACATGATGCCAAGTCACTGATCGATCTGTTGTCCTGTGATCGATCAGTGAAGATTAGGCCGGGGGTTCACTAAATGTCTGTCAGTGCAGCAGAAGAGGACCAAAGATGCAATGTTTTGTGGGGAAGATCATGTGACCAGGCAGTCGCCAGGGTGCACTGCTGGAGAGAGAGCAGGGCTCAAAAAGATGTGTGCCAGAGACTGTTTCAGAAGAGGAAGGGGATGTGACTTTGTAAATGGTTACTATAGAAACAAAAAATGCTTGTTACATTATAATACTGTACATAAAAAAATTCACATTTCATTGAGTTATTATTTTTATAAAAATGCTGCAAGTATTTTCTCATAGTACAGAACTGATTTGTTTTTTTTTAAATCACACATAGGATATTACTTGGTGTGCAGCTTTGAGTTGCAATATCTTGCAGGCAGTAAACTGGTAAAATAATCACCAACTGCTACCATATTCACCCCCAGAGAAAAGATCCTACAGAAGCAATAACCAGTAATGTACCCAACACCCAGCTCCCATCACTGTGTTTCAATCTCACATGTCCTTCTCAGCCAATGGTATAAAGCAGGGGAGCGCAAACTTTTCCTGCTGCGCCGCCCTGGCTGGCCTGCTCCGGATTCGAGCCCCCCCCTTCCTACCTGCAGCCGCGTCAGATGATGCACCGGGGTCACGTGACGTCAGGTCACGTGACCCATGTGGTCATTTGACGCCTGTGACGTCACATCACATGACCCCTGTCTTGTTGCAGAGGCCTCACGCAATCCCCCGGCATTTAATTTAAATGCCTGGGGGAAGAGTGCGGGACCTCTGCAACCGCCCGCGCCCCCCCCCAGACAAATATCCAGCCCCCCCTAGCTATTCATTTAATTTGAATTTCGGGGGGGTAGAGGGGCAGTAGGACAACGGCCCACCCAAAAATTTGTGCCCATTTATTGGCCGGCCTTAAAAAAAGGTTGGACACCCCTAGTCTATTGTATCATTGGTAAATTATAAGCACGGAGCTCAGGAATACAATCAGGTTACACGCATTAACGCAATACAGGTGCGTACTAAATCCGCACAGTGCGGACACAGGTAACACATTTCAGTGTTAAAATCTGGTGTATTATACAGATATATTTATATATAGGGGGATGGTTTTTTTGATTGCAGTACAGGTGGTCCTCGCTTTTCCGACAAAATGCGTCTCACAAACCCGCGTCAGAGACGAGACATCGGATGCGCAAAAAAACGCGGCAGATAGTGAGTTTTTAGACTGCATTATGCGCCGTCGGAAACCGCATCCGTCGGAAAGCGAAATATCGTAAAGCGAGGACTGCCTGTACTCGTATTGATATGTTTCTTGATTTTATGCGGTGTTTGGCTAGATTATAAGGCGACTAGATAATGCTTTCAGGTTCATTTTATTCTGCGTAGAACGGTGTGTATTGGAGTTTAACACAGGGGTGGGAAACTCCAGTCGTCAAGGGCCACCAATCTTCCACTGAGCCACTGATTGAGCCAACTGTGCTGAAGCGGGGATATTCAGGGTCTGTCCAAAGAAAGGAAAGGTGCAGAAGTTTGAAGGGATCACCCAGTAGGGCCATTCCTTAAACCAGGGGTTCTCAACTCCAGTCCTCAAGACCCCCCAACAGGTAAGGTTTTCAGGATATCCCAGCCTCAGCACAGGTGGCTCAATCAGTGGCTCAGTCAAAGACCTGTGCTGAAGCAGGTAGCCACTGATTGAGCCACCTGTGCTGAAGCTGCGATATCCTTAACACCTGACCAGTTGGTGGCCCTCGAGGACTGGAGTTGCCCGCCCCTGGTCTAACACCCTGAACTGAGTCGTGTCTTGTCCATATAACAAGCAGATTTCCAATATTGCCTTTTTATGCGTTTAAAACAAAATGTTTTCCTGGCTGCTTTTTCTCAGAGCCAAAAGTGATTCTGCATTTTCTCCGCCGAAGACGTCTGCAACGCATTGCGTTTATTACGAGGAGACCGTGGCGCGTGTACTGCAGGGGTTAAATGGAACATGCCCCATAAAAGCATCATCGCTTCCCATCATTAGCAGTTTTTATACTTGAACAATTTGTGCCAATTACACCCAGCGCCTCGCCTCTGCCTCCCTGCCCCTCAGCGCTGATCGTTGAATGTGTTGTAGGTGATTGGATACAGCCCTGGCGGCCCCGGGGGACACCTTTTTGTAAGCTCTCTGAAATGCAAGCATGGAGCGTGCAAGACATCTGTCTGCAGCCCTCTCTCCTCTCCAGAGGCGGCGAAGTTCCTGTTGTGGTTACAGCCGGGTGGTGGTGGTGGTTACGAGGCAGAGATTAAGAACGTGAGAAGCTGGGGAATTAATGCAGTCACTTTACAGCACCGTGTCCCTCCTTTCTCCGAGCGCTGACATGTGCTGTACATTTTGGAAACGCTGCATAAAATATAGCAAGTGGCAAACTCGGCAGCCAAACGAATGACTTCTATCTGAATTTAAAGCTGCAGACCAAGCAATATCCTATATGAGTGCTTTTTTTTTTTTAAACGACTCAGTTCTGTACCGTGAGGAAATACTTGTAGCATTTTTTTTAAACAACTCTGAATGACATTTTTAATGTATTATAACAGGGGTGCGCAAACTTCTTGAGCTGCGCCCCCCTGCCCGGGAGCCGCAGCGTTGGTGCCCCCCTCTCCAATGACTCGGCGTCAAATGACGTCGTGGGTCATGTGATCCCGCCACATCATTTGACGCGCGTTGCTGAAGACCCGGCAGAGAGCAGGTAAGTGAGTTACAGAGGCCTCACGCCTCGCTCGGCATTTAATTTAAATGCTGTGGGGAAGAGCGCGGGGCCTCTGTAACTGCCGCGCCCCCTAGAAATTCACCCACCCACCCTGGGGGGCGCGCCCCCCAGTTTGCACACCGCTGTATTATAATGTAACAACCATTTTTTTATTTCTATAGCAACCATTTACAAAGTCACATCCCCTTCCTCTTCTGAAACAGGCTCTGGCACACCCATTTTTGAGCCCTGCCCTCTCTCTAGCAGTGCACCAATTGTATCTAGTGACTGCCTGGTCACATGATCTTCCCCACAGAGCTTTGCATCTTTGGTCCTCTTCAGCTGCACTGACAGCCATTTAGTGAACCCCACGAGCAGAATCTTCGTCGATCGATAACCGGTGAACGGATCGATTGGCAACTTAGCTAATTACTTATCATTGTGTGGATTGTATTCATGCACATATTAAAGAGAAAACCAAAATGTAAAAAAAAAACCAGCAGCTTGGACTGCGGCTTTAAAACCCCCTCAACGTACAATCAATACGGGGAAGATAGATTCTTCAGTGAGGGTAATACATTTCGCCCGGGACTTGCATGTTGTTATGTAAAGGAAAACATAAGTAAAACTTTATGCGGCACATTGAGCATGCAACGTGCATGCAAACTACGGCAAAGTGCCACACATCATGCAGAATGCTTCATAAGCCCCTATGATGAGGCATTGTAACCATTAACACTGCATTACTTTCCATTCAATTAATTCAAATGAATGTCTTATCTGCTCCACATATTGGATCGGTAAGATTCTGTAACTATTCTCTTAGCACATGACCCCCGTTATAGACGCAGTGCCCGGATATGTGCAGCTGTAGCACATGCTACAAATATATGTATACTGTGAACAATACAGAATGTATCTGCTCCACCTATCACATGGTGTGATAATGTATAAGAGACACTGGGGCCTATTCTATAAGCCTTCATAACCCACTTATCGAGGCCTTTTCGCCCAAAATGCCTACGGCTATTCTGTAAGCCTCGGTAAGTGGGTGATAAAGGCATAAATCGCCCTTTTTTTCAGCCCTCCAAAACAGATCGCCGGGTGAGTGGCGATAAGCCACTTATCGGCAGGTTCTGAAACTCGTGCAATTCTAGTAGCCTTGATTTAGTTTATCGAGGCTAATCAAGGCTCTAGAATGGCGAGTTTCTCCCAAAATCCTCATGCCAGGAAAAGTTGGTGTGAGGCTGGGGAGAAGCTGCTGAGAGACGGCGAGAGAGGGACTTAGAAATAAAATGCTTTGGATTGATTGATGCCGGGAGTCTCCGGAGCTGATACCCAGTAATATCAGCACCGGAGACCCCCGGCATGAATCCCATGCAATGAAAATGCATTTACAGGCAACTTCATTACTTTCACCCATCCTCCCTACACACAATAAACATTCAAAAACACAACAAGCCTACTACTGTACCCACCCACCTCCTCTACCCCCAACAACCCCCCCAATATATACAGTACAGTAATGGGCTCATTTGCTCATCCCAAATAAAACATTAGCCAGCCAGCATACATAAAGTAAATAAAACTTTCTACTTACCCCTGCCATCATGAAGGGCATCCTCATCAGCATACTGCAGGTCCATGTCCTCTGTTGCCAGCAAGAGTACACAAAAAATACAATCTAGTGGCACTTAACCCTTAATCACCTTAGCGATTAATAACCACTATAGTAATTAAGGGGTTAACCTACCATCCCCCGCTACCCACCCTGGAGGCCTAACCACCCACCCCAGACCACTCTACCCACCCTCTACCCATTGATTGGCACAGTGGTATATCATAACCATATAATATGGGCATGATAAGCCACTATAGCAGTCAATAGTCAACCTAATACAAATCATTAAGGCCAAAAATACACAATAATAAAATAAATACACAAGCACCTAAACACCCCAAACAATAAAATAATTAAAAAGCCTAATAGTTCACACGAATAAAAATGATCTATCACCAAAACAGTAAAATAATAAAAAATGTTATTCCAAAACATAACAATTAAATAAAATAAACACCTATCCAACCAATTCAAGAAATAAAACCACTAGACAACAAATCAATTAAATAAATAAAACCACTAGCCAACAAATCAATTAAATAAATAAAACCACTAGCCAACAAAACAATTAATTAATTTAAACCGTTAACCAATCCTAAAATGCACTAAAAACAAGCTATTCAAAACAATTTAATCCTAACAATAAAATGAAACAGTTGTTGGTGGTAGAGGAGGCGGGTAGTAGGGTTGTTGGTGGTAGAGGAGGTGGGTAGTAGGGTTGTTGGGGGTAGGAGGTGGGTAGTAGGGTTGTTGGTGGTAGAGGAGGTGGGTAGTAGGGTTGTTGGTGGTAGAGGAGGTGGGTAGTAGGGTTGTTGGTGGTAGAGGAGGTGGGTAGTAGGGTTGTTGGTGGTAGAGGAGGTGGGTAGTAGGGTTGTTGGTGGTAGAGGAGGTGGGTAGTAGGGTTGTTGGTGGTAGAGGAGGTGGGTAGTAGGGTTGTTGGTGGTAGAGGAGGTGGGTAGTAGGGTTGTTCTGTATATTTTTTATTTCTTGGGGGTAGATTGGGTGAAGGGGTAGTAGCCCCAAGGGTGGGAGTTTAGGCCTTCCGGGGGGTAGCGGGACTGGTTAACCCTTTCATTACAATAGTGGTTCCCACTGCTATGGTAGTGAAGGGGTTAACTCCTCCCACATCCTTCCAGGCAGACCTAAGCACACACCTTGGGTCTACTACCCCTTCATCCACCCCTTCTGCCACAAGAAACTGGCTATTGGGGTGTAACCCCTTCATTGCCTTAGTGGCTAGCCCGCTTCAGCACAGGTGGCTCAATCAGTGGCTTTGACTGAGCCACTGATTGAGCCACCTGTGCGGAAGAAGGGATATCCTAAAAATCTGACCTGTTGGGGGGATCTTGCGGATCTTGAGGACTGGAGTTGAGCACCCCTGGTTTAAGGAATGGTCCTACTGGGGGATCCCTTCAAACTTCTCCACTTTTCCTTCTGTGTAACAGACCCTGAGGTGCCTGGATAGCCATTTAACTTTAAAAAATAGTGGCAACTCTCCCTAAAATGTGTGCAGTTAGGCAATGCTCCACCTTCCTTGGAGCATGGTAATGCAGGGGTGCGCAAACTGGGGGGTGCGGGATTGTCAGCGGGGGGTTTACAGAGGCACTGCGCGCTTCCCGAAGGCACTTAAATGAAATGTCGGGGAAGCGGCGAAGGGCTCTGTAAACTGCACTTACCTTGGCTCAGACGGCTTCTGGAGACGCGTCGCCATGGCAACGTGACGTCATGACGCCGGAGCAGAGGTAAGGGGTCGGGGGGGCGCGCGGAGAGGGGGACAGCCGGCAGGGGGGCACAGGGGGAAAAAATATTGCGCTCCCCTGTGTAATGCACTCTTCCAAGTGAATAGAATTTAATGTATCAAACTGTGCAATACTTGTTTCTCACTATTTAATAGGCTGAGGAAGAGAAAACAAGTCCTGCAGAGGGGGGGAGGGGGGGAGTGAGAGAGCACACAGGCAATGATAAAACAAGGAATACTGGAATACCTTACAATGTGTACATTTATATTAACCCCTTAACTGGCATTACTGCAACGCTGGCATTTAATATAGTTGGGGATGTCTGTTATTTTTTAGATTGCCAATGCAATGTTTTTATCTTGTTCTTTTAGAGTTGCACTTAAGTTAAACCCGAACACCATGTCCTGTGTATGCTGTATATCTTCACCTGGCTCTGTAATATGCTGTCGGTTTTAATAATCTATTGGAAGAGAGAAACTCCAAGGTAAGGGGGCATACAGTTGTATTCCTAGAGGGACTCATAAGGTCAGCGTTAGGTGGAAATAAGCTGGTAGCTTCCTGAGCCATATAATTTAACTGGTAAAGGCAGCATACTCCCTGCCTATAAACAGAAGGGGAATCTGGGGGCCATATGTCAAGTCCTAATCGACCGCAGCTGTCAACCTGCGGTTTGGAGGAAGCAAAGGCTGCTGGGAGATGCTTTGCGTTGATCAAAAAGGTGACAATACAAGCACAAGATGATTGACAGTAGCAGCCAATAAGCAAGCAGTGTCCCATGGGCTCGATGAATGCTTGATAACAGCTTGTCATTTACAAATAGAGATGAGTACACTTAACATTCTGTTCAGTTATTAATGGCTTGCTGCTATAAATGAGTTTACACAGGAGGGTAAAAATGGAATTTGAAAGGCTCAAGGGTGAGTGTGGAAATGTTATTATGTGGAGTGATGATGGCAGCGAATGCAATCTTCCAAGAGAAATGTAAACATACGTATGTCCTAAAAGTACTGTGCTAAAATGTATTATTCTGCATTGTAGAAGGTTTTGGGTTCTACACGTGTAAAATGTAGTTAAATAAAGGCCCAATGTTAAAAGAGCCATTTCCTGCCCAGAACAGAGGTCACCCCCAGAGCTTAACCTCACAATTCCTATCCTATCCTGAGACCCACCGCTTCCTGAGATTTTCATCACTTTCTGTGCTGGTAAAAATCAAAGATGGCCACTGTGGTCATCCAATAGGAAGCCGACATCTCAAGCTCTGATGACATTGCGGCTTTCTACTGGTCCATGGGAGTGAGGCTTGGATGGCCGCCATATTGATTTCCAAAACAACGGCAGATAGGTTCCCAGAGGATCATCAGAGTTAAAACTAGCTAAGATGCGCAAAACTGGGCGATTTTAGCATGCCTATTGATGCTTCTGCTCCTCATCCCCGCTTTAACTCCATTCTTTGGATTCTCTCGCCTACTCTTGTACCTCATCCTCTCCATTCTCACTGTCTTTTGGTGTCCTACGAGGTTCTGTTCTTGGGACCTCTGCTCTTATCGATCTATACCTCTTTTGGTTTCCAACATCATCTACTGTATGTGCAGATACCCAAATCTACCTGTCCTCTTCTCTTCTCTCCGATCTCACATCACTCCTGTCCCATCGCTACCTCAAACTAAACCTGTCCCAACCCTGCCACTTCCCTCTCCGCAACACAGCTGGAATCCTTCCCTTCCTTACTGCAGATTCAACCAAAGTATGTCTTCACTCCCTCATGTCCTGGCTTGATTTTGCTAGACTCATTTACCTCACTCGCTGCTCTTCCTCTGCCAATTTTTGATATAAATCCCTACATTGACCACCCATAAAGTACAGATTTAAGTGCAAAAGTTCCTACCTGTAGGGCTCTTCCATACATCTCTAACGTCCATTCTAAGAACACTCTGACACGCGCACTTTTTTCTGAAGATGAACTACGCCAGTGTCAGATTTCCTATTAGGCCCAGGCCCGGCAAAGATTTCCGCCCCCCATTTTTCCGTGCTCTCGGAACTAATGGGAAGGTACTTTGCCTGAGTCGGCCACCTCCTTGGTGCCGCTCTCCTGCTCCTTTGGAATCCTGGCGTCAAATGACTCTGCGGACGTTGTCCCCCCCCCCAACGTGACAGCACATGGCGTCTCGTTGCCATGGCAATGTGACATTGCAACGTCAAATGACATCATGATGCTGGGATTCCAAAGAAGCAGAAGGGCGGCACCAAAGAGGCGGCTGACACAGGCAAAATGCCTAGGGGCGACAAATGTTGAAATCCGCCACTGACTACGCCTCTCTGACCCCTCATAACTACCTCTCAGGACACCTTTATTCCCTGGTATCCCCTGCCCTGTCCAATCAGGATAGCCCGTTCCATCCACACATTCAAAACCTCCCTAAAAACTCAGTTTTTGTAAGTTTCCCTACCCAACTCCTTCCTAAGATCCTTTCATCTCCCTGACTCCAGTATCAGTTACCTGTGACCTGTATCTCTCTCCGCGGTGCGTATTATATTGTTCTGTGTCGTATTGTTGCTATTAAGTCTTTCTGCACCTTTATTACTGCACTGCGGACATGGAGGGCACCCTATAAATAATAATAAACAGATGTATGGCTGGGCACTTACTCCACATCTGAGGGCCAGATAGGACTGGAGACAATTATATGGGAGAGATAAAACCTACCCGGAGAACCAACATTTTTAACAGACACCAAGGATAAACGGCAAAAAAAATAACAATTTTTTTAAAAGCATGAATCCCCTAATGTTAACCTGTTAAACACACAGTACCACTACTATTCAGTGTGATCCTATACGCGGCTGCACGTTCAAAGCACAGTAGATTTCTTATATGGGAGAACGAGCGGCTCAAGGAGATAGGACAGTGACTCTGATAACACAGAGTTTGAATCAGGGGCAACTGGTTCAATTCCCGGTGTCGGCTCCTTGTGACCGTTATCTCCCTGTGCCTCAGGCACCAAACACAGAGTGTAAGATTATCTGGGCAGGGGCTGTGCTGTAACATTCCTATGTGCTGCGTCCCGCGCGCTATACTGTAACATTCCTATGTGCTGCGTCCCGCGCGCTATACTGTAACATTCCTATGTGCTGCGTCCCGCGCGCTGTACTGTAACATTCCTATGTGCTGCGTCCCGCGCGCTGTACTGTAACATTCCTATGTGCTGCGTCCCGCACGCTATACTGTAACATTCCTATGTGCTGCGTCCCGCACGCTATACTGTAACATTCCTATGTGCTGCGTCCCGCGCGCTATACTGTAACATTCCTATGTGCTGCGTCCCGCGCGCTGTGCTGTAACATTCCTATGTGCTGCGTCCCGCACGCTATACTGTAACATTCCTATGTGCTGCGTCCCGCGCGCTGTACTGTAACATTCCTATGTGCTGCGTCCCGCGCGCTATACTGTAACATTCCTATGTGCTGCGTCCCGCGCACTATACTGTAACATTCCTATGTGCTGCGTCCCGCGCGCTATACTGTAACATTCCTATGTGCTGCGTCCCGCACGCTATACTGTAACATTCCTATGTGCTGCGTCCCGCACGCTATACTGTAACATTCCTATGTGCTGCGTACCACGCGCTATACTGTAACATTCCTATGTGCTGCGTCCCGCGCGCTATACTGTAACATTCCTATGTGCTGCGTCCCGCGCGCTATACTGTAACATTCCTATGTGCTGCGTCCCGCGCGCTATACTGTAACATTCCTATGTGCTGCGTCCCGCGCGCTGTACTGTAACATTCCTATGTGCTGCGTCCCGCGCGCTATACTGTAACATTCCTATGTGCTGCGTCCCGCGCGCTATACTGTAACATTCCTATGTGCTGCGTCCCGCGCGCTATACTGTAACATTCCTATGTGCTGCGTCCCGCGCGCTGTACTGTAACATTCCTATGTGCTGCGTCCCGCGCGCTGTACTGTAACATTCCTATGTGCTGCGTCCCGCGCGCTGTACTGTAACATTCCTATGTGCTGCGTCCCGCGCGCTGTACTGTAACATTCCTATGTGCTGCGTCCCGCGCGCTGTACTGTAACATTCCTATGTGCTGCGTCCCGCGCGCTATACTGTAACATTCCTATGTGCTGCGTCCCGCGCGCTATACTGTAACATTCCTATGTGCTGCGTCCCGCGCGCTATACTGTAACATTCCTATGTGCTGCGTCCCGCGCGCTATACTGTAACATTCCTATGTGCTGCGTCCCGCGCGCTATACTGTAACATTCCTATGTGCTGCGTCCCGCGCGCTATACTGTAACATTCCTATGTGCTGCGTCCCGCGCGCTGTACTGTAACATTCCTATGTGCTGCGTCCCGCGCGCTATACTGTAACATGCCTATGTGCTGCGTACCACGCGCTATACTGTAACATTCCTACGTGCTGCGTCCCGCACGCTATACTGTAACATTCCTACGTGCTGCGTCCCGCGCGCTATACTGTAACATTCCTATGTGCTGCGTACCGCGCGCTATACTGTAACATGCCTATGTGCTGCGTCCCGCGCGCTATACTGTAACATTCCTATGTGCTGCGTCCCGCGCGCTATACTGTAACATTCCTATGTGCTGCGTCCCGCGCGCTATACTGTAACATTCCTATGTGCTGCGTCCCGCGCGCTATACTGTAACATTCCTATGTGCTGCGTACCGCGCGCTATACTGTAACATGCCTATGTGCTGCGTCCCGCGCACTATACTGTAACATTCCTATGTGCTGCGTCCCGCGCGCTATACTGTAACATTCCTATGTGCTGCGTCCCGCGCGCTATACTGTAACATTCCTATGTGCTGCGTCCCGCGCGCTATACTGTAACATTCCTATGTGCTGCGTCCCGCGCGCTATACTGTAACATTCCTATGTGCTGCGTCCCGCGCGCTATACTGTAACATTCCTATGTGCTGCGTCCCGCGCGCTGTACTGTAACATTCCTATGTGCTGCGTCCCGCGCGCTATACTGTAACATGCCTATGTGCTGCGTCCCGCGCGCTATACTGTAACATTCCTATGTGCTGCGTACCGCGCGCTATACTGTAACATTCCTATGTGCTGCGTCCCGCGCGCTGTACTGTAACATTCCTATGTGCTGCGTCCCACGTGCTATACTGTAACATTCCTATGTGCTGCGTCCCGCACGCTATACTGTAACATTCCTATGTGCTGCGTCCCGCGCGCTATACTGTAACATGCCTATGTGCTGCGTCCCGCGCGCTATACTGTAACATTCCTATGTGCTGCGTCCCGCGCGCTATACTGTAACATTCCTATGTGCTGCGTCCCGCGCGCTGTACTGTAACATTCCTATGTGCTGCGTCCCGCGCGCTGTGCTGTAACATTCCTATGTGCTGCGTCCCGCGCTATACTGTAACATTCCTATGTGCTGCGTCCCGCGCGCTATACTGTAACATTCCTATGTGCTGCGTCCCGCGCGCTGTACTGTAACATTCCTGTGCTGCGTCCCGCGCGCTATACTGTAACATTCCTATGTGCTGCGTCCCGCGCGCTGTACTGTAACATTCCTATGTGCTGCGTCCCGCACGCTATACTGTAACATTCCTACATGCTGCGTCCCGCGCGCTATACTGTAACATTCCTATGTGCTGCGTCCCGCGCGCTATACTGTAACATTCCTACATGCTGCGTCCCGCGCGCTATACTGTAACATTCCTATGTGCTGCGTCCCGCGCGCTGTACTGTAACATTCCTATGTGCTGCGTCCCTCGCGCTATACTGTAACATTCCTATGTGCTGCGTCCCGCGCGCTATACTGTAACATTCCTATGTGCTGCGTCCCTCGCGCTGTACTGTAACATTCCTACGTGCTGCGTCCCGCGCGCTATACTGTAACATTCCTATGTGCTGCGTCCCGCGCGCTGTACTGTAACATTCCTATGTGCTGCGTCCCGCGCGCTATACTGTAACATTCCTATGTGCTGCGTCCCGCGCGCTGTACTGTAACATGCCTATGTGCTGCGTCCCGCGCGCTGTACTGTAACATGCCTATGTGCTGCGTCCCGCGCGCTATACTGTAACATTCCTATGTGCTGCGTCCCGCGCGCTATACTGTAACATTCCTATGTGCTGCGTCCCGCGCGCTATACTGTAACATTCCTATGTGCTGCGTCCCGCGCGCTATACTGTAACATTCCTATGTGCTGCGTCCCGCGCGCTATACTGTAACATTCCTATGTGCTGCGTCCCGCGCGCTATACTGTAACATTCCTATGTGCTGCGTCCCGCGCGCTATACTGTAACATTCCTATGTGCTGCGTCCCGCGCGCTATACTGTAACATTCCTATGTGCTGCGTCCCGCGCGCTGTACTGTAACATTCCTGTGCTGCGTCCCGCGCGCTATACTGTAACATTCCTATGTGCTGCGTCCCGCGCGCTGTACTGTAACATTCCTACGTGCTGCGTCCCGCACGCTATACTGTAACATTCCTACATGCTGCGTCCCGCGCGCTATACTGTAACATTCCTATGTGCTGCGTCCCGCGCGCTATACTGTAACATTCCTACATGCTGCGTCCCGCGCGCTATACTGTAACATTCCTATGTGCTGCGTCCCGCGCGCTGTACTGTAACATTCCTATGTGCTGCGTCCCTCGCGCTATACTGTAACATTCCTATGTGCTGCGTCCCGCGCGCTATACTGTAACATTCCTATGTGCTGCGTCCCTCGCGCTGTACTGTAACATTCCTACGTGCTGCGTCCCGCGCGCTATACTGTAACATTCCTACGTGCTGCGTCCCGCGCGCTGTACTGTAACATTCCTATGTGCTGCGTCCCGCGCGCTATACTGTAACATTCCTATGTGCTGCGTCCCGCGCGCTGTACTGTAACATGCCTATGTGCTGCGTCCCGCGCGCTGTACTGTAACATGCCTATGTGCTGCGTCCCGCGCGCTATACTGTAACATTCCTATGTGCTGCGTCCCGCGCGCTATACTGTAACATTCCTATGTGCTGCGTCCCGCGCGCTATACTGTAACATTCCTATGTGCTGCGTCCCGCGCGCTATACTGTAACATTCCTATGTGCTGCGTCCCGCGCGCTATACTGTAACATTCCTATGTGCTGCGTCCCGCGCGCTATACTGTAACATTCCTATGTGCTGCGTCCCGCGCGCTATACTGTAACATTCCTATGTGCTGCGTCCCGCGCGCTATACTGTAACATTCCTATGTGCTGCGTCCCGCGCGCTATACTGTAACATTCCTATGTGCTGCGTCCCGCGCGCTATACTGTAACTGTGACGCGCTTTGTGTCCCATTGGGAGAAAAGCGCTGTATGACATAAAGTTATTATTATAAGTGTGTTTGTTTTATGTCGGTTACGGAGGATTTGGGGCAGCCGTCCCCTTTCCCCCACTCTGGCCCCTTTATTTCCAGCAGGTATAAGCAATCATATCATAGAAGATCCACGTGACTTGTTCAAACGGCCTTTACTTTGCAGGTCGTAGCCCGTGAGAAATCCTCCCCAAATATTGATGCGAATACGTTTTTTTTTACATGCCTTAATAATGCCGACACTAGCCATGTGCACCCTTCTTTGGAATCGCTGCAGTATCGTCTGCCAGGTATCGGCTCCCCGCTAATAAACAGTATGTTCTAGTATTTTCCCAATCAGGTCAGCGCACTTGGCCCTACATTTAAAAAAGGTGTATAAATAAATGTCTTAACCCTTTCACTGCCAGAGACTTGCAACACATAGGGTGCATATCAGGGGCATGGCGATATGTTTGAGGTCAGAAAGCCTACCTCTAGGCCAGGGGAGCTCCCTGTGATTCCTCCCCCCAACAGGTCAGGTTTTCATGATATCCCAGCTTCCCCACAGGTGGCTCAATCAGTCTCTGCTTCAGCACAGGCGACTCAATCAGTCCCTGCTTCAGCACAGGTGGCTGAATCAATCCCTGCTTCAGCACAGGTGGCTCAATCAATCCCTGCTTCAGCACAGGTGACTCAGAGACAGTCTTTGACTGAGCCTCTGATTGAGCCGCCTGTGATGAAGCTGGGTTAGCCTGAAAACCTGACCTGTTCGGGGGGGCTTGGACTGAAGCTGAGCCCCCCTGCTCTAAGTAGCACAATGACAGCATACAGTATAAAACATGTACCATACAGATTGCACTATTTCATTAAGTATCAATCTCATTTAGAACCACAGTGAACTCATGAAATTGTCGTGTTTAATGGGTTAAATGCAACTAGTATTTCACATGAATTTGTCTCTGAAATAGAAAACTACCCAGGGATTTGGATTACAAGAGGGGAAAGTAAAAACATTTAAGAAAAAATGAATGTCAATCTTCCACTTGGGCTACTGGGTTTGAACCAGTTCTCTGATGTGGCATTTTCTCTTGAAAGGGATGCTGGGGAGTAAGAGTTCGCTCTGGTTTCAAGAATGCTTTCCCCCTCTGCGATCAGGGGCCGGAGTGCAGAATAATGAAATCACATCAGTGTGACTTTGACTTGGCATTGGGCCACCTGTGCGGTTGGCCAAGGCATCATAACAGTATGAACAAATGACGCCTCACTCCTCTGCTATGCAGCTGTGCGAAGACATACTGTACTGGAAAGCAGATTCTGGAGACAGTTCAGCCAATGCTTAACTCTTCTTGTTTCTGGAAGAGCCTTATCCTTATCCTAACAGATCATCTTTTTAAGTTGTGGCTAAAATGGATCAGTTCGGTCAGTGGTTTCAAACCTTTTTTTGATTATGGAACCCTATGTGAAATTCTGAGGAACCCTCTCTAATAGCGTGTCTGAGATCAGATGCATTGTAAGGAACCCCAACCCTCTCTAATAGCGTGTCCGAGATCAGATGCATTGTAAGGAACCCCAACCCTCTCTAATAGCGCGTCTGAGATCAGATGCATTGTAAGGAACCCCGACCCTCTCTAATAGCACGTCTGAGATCAGATGCATTGTAAGGAACCCCAACCCTCTCTAATAGCACGTCTGAGATCAGATGCATTGTAAAGAACCCCAACCCTCTCTAATAGCGCGTCGGAGATCAGATGCATTGTAAGGAACCCCAACCCTCTCTAATAGCGCGTCTGAGATCAGATACATTGTACATTCTTCTGTATTTGATACCATTTTCAATTGGCCAGAAAATTGCAGGGAACCCTTTAGGGACGCCCGGGGAACCCTGGTTAAAAAACACAGAATTAGGTTAATAGCACTTTGGTGATGGGTTACTAACTGGCAATATTCCCTTGTGAGCCTGAGCCCTTATGGTGACACTGCCGTGATAGAAACATAGCTGCAGTCTTGCATATCAAATGGGCAGATCTGTCAAGGCCTTTGGAGTTGGCGTTGGTCTTTGGAAGTTGGCCTTACTTATTTCCTGCATAGGTTGCCTTGTAAACAATAAGCCATGTAGAATTATTCAATGAAAGTGTCATCTCGTATCAAATGCTGCACGTGTAATTTGTCGTTGTGGGTGACAAACCTGGGTATTGGTGCGGATAAAGTCACAGATGCACCTGGAAATTCTGAAGATGCTGAAGGGTTGTGCAGGGCCCAATGACTACAAAATGTTGCCACGTGGGCTGGCTACAGGACTGGAGTCTATGGAAGGAAAGTCTCGCCTGCAGTGTGTGATTATGTGTAAAGCGTTATATTAACTTTCCCAACAATGGCTCAGAGATTGAGCAGATTGACTTGAGGGCAAACAGAAGACACAAGCAAAGGTAAAGAGGAATACAAATCTAGCCATCTGATTATGGCCCAATAAGCAGTCTTCTGCCAAGAGACACCATCCAGCGCTGGATGGCATCTTACAGCACATTGGATTGAATGGGCTGTAACCGGTCTTCCAGCGCCAGAAGGGGTCTTATGGCAAAAGACTGCTTAGTAAATATGGCCCTATAGATCATGATTTGTGTGTACCTATGTATAGTGAGAGGCACAACAGTAGATACTCATGGTTGTCATAAATAGATTTTGAGTAGTTAAACTAAGATCCTGTGTTTGCCATCTTGCAAGGTTTGACTGAACCCATATCAGTTTCACCAGTACAACGTACAAGGTTTCCCTCTGACTTACCAAGCACTGGCCAGCAACGCAGACATCTACGGAGCCAGCTTCGCACGGCGTGCCATCTTGGGCCTTCTCTGTGTGGCGTACGTAGAAGCGATACCCGATGGGGCGGCAGTTCAGCTCACACCTCTGGTTACCGCGTACTGCAAAGATTAAGAAGGAGATTGAGTGTGAGCTAACGAATCCCAATAATACCAAACCTGATCTGGCAAACACATGTTAAATACAGGGAGTAGTGGGCAGTACAAAATACTCTCTTCTTTAATCCAACTACTAAGAGACGTATGGGTTGCATCCAATGAGAAACGGGCTAAATAGACTTGCTAATGATGAGTACTGGGTTCCAGGTTGCCACAGTTACAATCAATAAGTTCTATTCTTTCTTACTGTGGCATCTTTTTCATCCCATCGTGTCAACTACTTCTCCTTACACATGTCAACCAGATGTCTGTGTTACTCTGAAACTGTCACCTGCCAAAACAGCAGATTAATGTCTCCATTCATCCACAAATCCCTGGGGAGTTGCCTTTGCATGGACAATTCAATCACACACATTTCGTCCTTCAGTTTTAAACTGCGAGCGTGATTTGCAATCACTTAATGGGGCTTCTGGCACACGCCTTTTATAAGATAAGGAGGCCCCCCGCTTGTGACATTGAAAGAAGAAAGTTCCAGCTTTACTATACCCTCCAAACACTTCCAGGAATTGCACAAGAGACCCCCTCACACCACTTAAGAGCTACTTGGCCTGTTGACGCCTGGTAGGACCGCGAGTGGGGCTGTATTTTTCATGACAAGTACACAAATAATTTACATTGAGTTATGTCCTGTGACACAGCCTCCAATTGCTAAGATTATTAGCAGCATATGTTTTGCTTCACATGATACTTATGATTTCCTCATACTTAAATGAAAAATAAAAATGCTCTGTAATAATAAAAGCCTGTAAGCATTTGCTGGGCGGTGATTACTTTTCTCTCGCCATATCTCAGTTGGAGGGGGGTTGCGTACAATGCAGATATACATCTCTGTATCTTGAAGGCGACTGCAAAAGGTTCCATTTTTATTGGTGACTAAAAGTTCAACAATTCAACAAGTTTTTAAAGGGGCAATCTCTCGTAGGACCAGGGTGAACTAATCCCAGTGACATGTTTGTGAGATCCCATCTGAATAATTAATATATGCAGCTCAACCCCCTTATAACGCTGTGCTTGGGGTCCAAAGAATCACATCGCGCTATAAGCGGATCGCATTAGAAATAATGTACAATTGTATGCGTTGTACAATAAAGTATTTAAGACGCCAATAATCATGTTGTAAAGTATTCATAAATACAAAAATTGGGAGCCACGCTTGCATCGCGTTATAAGCGGATTCGCGTTTTAACGGATTCCGTTATAACGGGGTTGAGGTGTGTATATATATATATATATATATATATATATATATATAAAAATTTGCACCCATATCTGACCCCGTATTTTTTATTTTTATTTTCAAATTTCGATTTGGGAGGGGTGTGAATCCTCTGGGTACTCCTTTTTGCGGAACGCGGAGTCTCCCCCAACCCCACCCCTTCTTAACTTTATGATGAGGACACGGGTGGAGAAGAGTAAAGCAAACACTTGATTGACAAACACCTTTTTATTCAGTGGCCGCTAAGAAATTCAACTGGCTCACTATTGGGTACTGCACCTTTAAATGAGCAGACTCGGCATATATTGGGATTTTGACATGCTATGCCAGGGGTGGGCAACTCCAGTCCTCAATGGCCGCCAACAGGTCAGGTTTTCAGGATACCCCTGCTTCAGCACAGGTGGCTCAGCCAGTGGCTCAGTTGACCAAGCCACTGACTGAGCCACCTGTGCTGAAGCAGGGGTATCCAGAAAACCTGACCTGTTGGTGGCCCTTGACTGAGCCACCTGTGCTGAAGCAGGGGTATCCTGAAAACCTGACCTGTTGGTGGCCCTTGAGGACTGGAGTTGCCTGCCCGTATGATTCTGAACGACTGGATCATGATCGGAGATATGTTTAACAGACCTAAAAAAAAATCCAGCACTGCAACTGGACACAGACAGCAACAAATGTCCCGCAACACGTAAAACTGAATGTCAAATACAAAGTACTTTCAACAAAGAAAAGCTGGGATCTTACAAGTGAACACTTGGCCCGTACAACCCGCTTTCTGAGGTGTGATTTATAAATGTTTTATTTTTATTATTATTATTTGGGACGAATTGGCGATTCAGAGAACTCAGGGCAATGTTTTTCTTGCTCCCCCTAGGACACTCTTCTCTGTTTGGAGGAGAACTGATGTTAATAAATATTTAGGGATTTTGAGTCCTGAAGAGAGCTGTGTTCCTGCAACGTGAGACCTCCCTGGCTTCTGGGGATGAGTTTCACGAGGGCTCTTTTCTGAGGCCAGATTGAAAGCAGAAAGAGCTGAGAAATGCACACAGCTGGGAGACATCTGGCCCGCTCTGTTTCTAAACTCAGGCCAGCTCTGAATCCCAACAAGGTCATTCTGTGTTTTACAGTATTTTGCATCTGGCCTGACAACCAACTGACTTCACTGTGAGGATGAGGAACAGCTGATCGGAGCATGAACAACATCCCTTTGCCTGTGTGCACATTTCATAACACACAGAGGAGTGATGAGCATATGAGGTTTACATCAATGAGGCTGGCACCTTTGTTCTTATTAGGGTGACCAGATTTTCAAAAGTAGAACCTGGGACATATTAAAAAATGATTTATTAAACAAGTGACATCACTTAAAAATACATTTTATAATGGCATTTGTTTAATAGAGTCCCCAATTTAGGCTGGATTGCTGATTTATTTCAGTTCCCAAACATAACACAAACTCTCGAGTGTATAAAAATGACGGATTGGTTTATATTAATAAATTGTTTAATTAAGAGTTTATCAATATATTTAAAATGTTTACTCTTTGATATTATCGATGGCATAAAAACATGCAGTGTCGCGAGCTTGAGCATAAGAGGAACCCCCCCAAAAAGGCGTGTAACATTTTAACCCAAGCGAAAGAGGAACTTAGTAGGCTGCAAATAGAAGACATGGAAAAGGTCCTCAAGTGAATTAGACCAGCGGTGCACAAACTGGGGGGCCGTAAGATTTTTTTTGGGGGGCGCGGGCGACTGCAGAGGTCCCGTTCTCTTCCCCAAGGCATTTAAATGAAATGCCAGGGCACCGCGTGAGGCCTCTGTAACCTCTACTCACCGGCATTCAGCCGGCTTCAGGACGCGTGACCATGGCAACACGGCGTCAAATGACGCTGTAGGGTCATGTGACGCCACAGTTGCCTTGGTAGCGTGACATCAAATGACGCTGAGGGTCACGTGATGTCAAACGACCAATGACGCCGTGTGTGGGAATGAGGGGGGCTCACAACAGATGAGAGCAGGCAGGGTGGGAGCAGCAAAAATAGTTTGCGCGCCCCTGGATTAGACAAACATGCTATGATAAAGTCAATAAGGCTGAGCGACTGTTGGAAACCAACCTTAGAGCCCCGAGGCTTAGAACTCAAGTCTCAGCGATTACATGAAAGAATCGGGAGATTATATCCCTGCTAGATAGCAAAATAATTCCATAGTTTCTACGCTAAGCGCTATGATCTGGTCTCGTCAGACCCATCCCCCAAACCGGCTAGTTTTGAACAAATAAACATATATCTGAAGAAGTGTAACCTTCCCAAATTAAGGAAGAACTAGGGGAGGTTTTTAAGACTTTAAAACCGTCAAATGCCCTTGGTCCGGATGGAAGGTCAAATTTATATTATAAAAAATATATTAGGACAATATCCCCGTTTCTGATAGCTCTTTTTCACAGTTTTTTAAGAGAACACATTCTGGAACAGATGTCCAGGGCAAACATAGCGGTCATCCACAAAGAAGACAAAGACCCCTTGATGAGTTGCGGCAGCTATAGGCCAATATCTTTATTAAACTCAGACAAAGATATATAGCAAAATCCTGGCAAACAGATTAAGCCCAATTCTTCCATGCTTAATTCACAATGATCAAGTGGGGTTTATTAGTGAAAACTACACGAACAATTAAAAATGTAATTGATCATCTAAATCAGGGGGTCGCAAACTTTTTTCCCTGTGCCCCCTTTTTTCCCTGTGTCCCCTCACTCCCGCTCCCCTGCCAACCCCCACTTACCTGCGCTCCGGCGTCATGATGTCACGTTGCCATAGCAACGTGACGTCACATGACCTCGCGGTGTCATTTTGACACCGCGTTTCCATGGCGATGCAGGAAAGAAGCCCCCGGAGCTTAGGTAAGTAAAGGTTTACAGAGGCACTGCAGCTCCCCTGGCACTTCATTTAAGTGCCTTCGGGAAGCGCGCGGGGCCTCTGTAAACCCCGCGCCCCATGGGGCTCGCGCCCCCCAGTTTGCGCACCGCTGATCTAAATCACACCAAGCCTAAAGTCATCCTGTTATGTCTTGATGCTGAAAAGGCATTTGACAGGATCAAATGGAGCTTTCTAAACAATACACTAGAAGCGTTTAGATACGTGGGTTCATTCTTGAACAGTATTTGTATTGTATGTCTTTATTTATATAGCGCCATTAATGTACATAGCGCTTCACAGTAGTAATACATGGGGTAATCAAATAAATAACAGATAATATAAATAACAGATCATGGGAATAAGTGCTTTAGACATAAAAGTAACATTTCGGAAGAGGAGTCCCTGCCCCGAGGAGCTTACAGTCTAATTGGTAGGTAGAACGTACAGAGACAGTAGGAGGGAGTAACCCTATATAAGCCCTATATAAGTCGTTTACAGCAATATTACAAATCCCTGGGCGCGATGTGAACCAAATAAAAAACCTTAATGGAACTAGACATGGCTGCCCTCTTTAACCACTGTTGTTTGCCCTTACAATAGAACCACTAGCGACCACAATCAGGAGAAGCCCTAATATACAAGGTATACAAATAAGACATACAACATACAGGTTGTCACTATTTGCGGATGATGTCATGTTTACCATTTCTAACCCAATGACATCTCTTCACAATCTGCAGTCCACACTCTTAGAATAAGGTTCCCTCTCAGGGTATAAAATGAATATGAGAAAATCGGACGCTCTAAATTTGCCCCCCCAGAGCTATGAAGTTAAATTACTCAAATTGAATTTTGATTACAGATGGAGGGAAACCCATTTAAAGTATTTGGGCATTTTTAACCAAGAGAGTGTCTTATGCCAACTAGAAACAGATAAGAAACGTAAAATCTCATATTCTCAACTCAAGGCCATTGGAGGAATCTGACAAGTGTTTGGTAATTCTGTTTGGATATCTTTCTTATTTGATGAAACTGTCTGCCTTTATTGTAATAATCTTTTTCTGTAAACTAAGCACGGTACTACTTTTGAATCTTAAATCTAAACTTTAACAAGTATATATTTGGCTCTGATTGAACTTGCACGTTTTGTAGCGTCATTTACCTTTTCGGACACATTTTGCTACAACAGAATTTGTGTTAAGTGTATATTGTCTTTAGTAACAGGGACCAAAGACGCTGCAAATTACATTTTTGATAACTCTTTGGTGGTGGTGACAGCAGAGGGAGATATTATTCATTTGAGGGACCTTGCGCAGGTGAAGATTGGATCAGCTAGATAGCGGTGTGTATTAACTCTTGTGAGATTAAGTCTCGTGCTCACAGGTGTGCCATTCATGTCAAATGCCTGAGGCACCAAAATCATGGACTATAAGCTCTGCTGGGCTGTGACTCTGTCTGTGAATATGCCTGTGTGCTGTGTACCGCGCACTATACTGTAATTGTGACACGCTTTCAGTCCAATTGGGAGAAAAGTGCTATATGAAATAAAGTTATTATTCCTTACCAATGATTACCATTCCCGATATAAACACAACTATCTATATCTATTTGCCCAAATTAAAAAGAACCTGCAAACCTGGAATAACTATCACAACTCCTGGCTAGGGCGCATTATTTCAGTTAAAATGAACATCTGGCCCAGATATTAGTATTACTTTCAGACCCTATCGATCTCAAGCCCACTCAGACATATTAAGGACATCCAGGACAGGACAATGCAATCCATTTGGCAAAATAGAAAAACAAGAGTTGCTAGGTCGGTCTAGCCTAGCAGTTTCCGAACATTAGGAGTTACTATCTGTCAGCACATCTGAAACAAATCATATATTGACACTCAAAAGCAAAATGGATGGGTCGACTCTATGGATGGGTCAAGTTACAGAACATATTTAGCAAACTGATGGGCCTACAACTAAGACATTTCACAATATTTGGGAACCTAGGAATAGTCGGTGACAACCGAATTGATAGATCCAGGTTGGTAGCCCTCACAAAGGCGACACATTGGTGGGGTATAGGATGTGCCATTAGAATTGTTGGGTTCTAAGGAGTGCTCAATTTGCGTCTATCTGAGAAAGTGCATAAAAATGCTTTAGCCGTTTTGATGCATTATTGCCATGTTAAATCTAAATGTATTCACAGAGTGCAAAGAGAGGGGAGGAGAGACAGCAAGGTGAGTAGGAGGAGGAAACAGAGAGACAGCAAGGAGAGGAGACAGATGAGATGAGTAGGAGAGGAGGGAGTGTAGTGGGCACAGAGAGGAGCAGACACAGTAAGGCTGGGTTCATACAGCTTGCGTCCAAGCGGAGGCATGCGCCTGCGTGACGTCACTCACGTGAAGCGGTGCGGTTTTTTGGCCATGCTAGAGGCGCTGTTGGGGGCGTGTCTAGGGGCGTCATGGAGCTGGTTCGCCCTCATTAGGCGAACCGCTCACGTGACCTCCCCGTCGCACCGAGAAATCCATTTCAACGGATTTCTCACGCAACGTGCGCTCCCTCCTGCTGTCGCGCGCACCTTCGCGGTCAATGGGCGCGATCAATGCCTTAAGGTCTTTGATCGTGCCGCGCGCGGACGCCTCCGTGTGGTCTGCGGCAGCAGGGACTCAGCCTGCGGCAGCATGGACTTAGCCTACGGCAGGGCGTGCAAAGAGAAGGGACAGCATGATGGAGGAGAGAGTAAGGTGCGGAACTGGGGACAAGAGACCGCAAGGCGTTACAGGGGGGCTGAAAAAGAGTAATGTTTAATTTATAACCTCTAAGAACTGCTAGATCAGCGCATGTTACACTGGTACTGCTGGTATATAATATTTAAAGAATTAAAAAAATTATTATTGTTATTAATTTCACCTTAAAGTATATAGTAAATAAGTAAATACATACCTCCGAAGGAGGTCTCGGTATCTACTGCAAGTTTAACGTTTCCGCGTCACGCGGGCCAATAGGAAGCCCCACCGGATGACGTCACGGCTTCCTATTGGCCCGCAGGGCGCGAGCGCTTTGAAAAAAAGCCCACTACATGAACCCTGCTAGCCGTGCGGAGCGGCTACGGCGCCCCCTACGGAGGTAAGTATGTACGGAAGCAGGGGGTTCCCGCAGCTGAAATTAACGGGGTTCAGCTCCGGAGACCCCCCTACTTCAATCCTATGTTTAAAAAAAAGGAGGGGGGGAAAAACCCCAGTCAACTTGGATTGCCTCTTTAAATGATCTCTCTGGCTTCATGCCTACAACAGCAACTCGTCCTACTCACGGAAAAGATAAAAAATGGAATTAATCATAGCACGTATTACCTTTACTAAGCTTCATGCTTTGAAATGTTTGAAATACCACTCTTTTTAAATGACTTTTTGCTATATACAGTACTCGTGTTTACGCTGAACTTGAAATGATGAAATGTGTTACAGAATTCTATTGACAATTGTGCAACAAAAGGTTGCTAGGGAAATATCAACAATAGTGTTTGGAGGCTTTGTGTTATAATACAACTGTAAGTACTTAAAAAAAAGATAACTCTGAAAAACTTCACAAATGTGTCAGTAGGGTGAGGGTTGTAGCTGCAGCCCAAAAAAGGGAACTAATTAAGCCTTGTCCGCAGGGGGAAAAAATGATGTTTATATACAGTAGTAGGGGAAGTACAGGAGATGAATTTGCTATTACACATATTCCGTGTTCTATTTCGCTTTTTGGTACGCCCTAGAATTTTTACAATAGGCATGAGATCACGCAGGCCTCGTTCCTAATACTTGTGTGTCTGGCTGCCCTGAGATACGGAGAAGTGTAGCAACCGGTGAAAAAAACCAAGTGCAAAATATGTTTCTTTCTGGAGTCAAATATAGAGGCTACTGCTTTAAAGCCGCAAAACATGTGAAATATGTTTTTTTTTATTTTTTATTTTTTTTAAAATAAATCAGTTATGTGGTATTAGATAATACTAACCTGTTTATTTTTTATTCAACTTTTAATGCTATTTTTTATGAGTTTTAAAGCATCCTTTTATTTCTATTGCAGGCTTTAGCACACCTCCCCAGCAGTGCAAGATTTTTGCAACACTTTCCTGTTTGTGATGATTTGTTGCCAATGCCAATGTTCCCAGCAGTTTGAGATGCAAACTGTAATAGATAATGTTACCTTACTAGTATCAAAATACATTGTAGCTGCTGAGTTACACTTACTGAAGGATTGAGTGAAACTGACCATTATGTTAGGCACACAATCAGGATTTGTACAGATTTATAACAGGAGCACCAAATGATTGCCAGTGTAGGCAAGAATGTAGAATTTATACATTGTCACATGCAAGAAGGGGGAAAGGGGGATGCAGTATTGCTGCTTTATAAGGGACCACGTTAATATTGTGGGTAACGTATTGCATTGTAAGCCCCCCAGGAGGAAGGAGTGGACATGGAATGGTACTGTATGCACACTAACCATTAAGCCACAGAAAACGTGGCCCATACTCATTAGTATTTTTTTTTACTACGTCTTTGAAATATTATTCCAAGAGCAGTGATTGCTGGAAAAATGCTCTGGCACGAAGCTGCGTACACCATTAAATGGTATGTGCACCATACAGACCCAGCCAGGAGACAGGGAGTCCTCACCCCCCACTGATATAAAGCTAGCAAACCCTGGTCATTATCCAGCTATACCAAGGGGCCTGCAACTTGTGATGAGCGAGAGAGAGCGAGAGAGAGCGAGAGAGAGCGAGAGAGAGCGAGAGGCACGTTCTCATATGAGAGGGGGAGAACATCTGGCAGAATTGTGCGAGGACTTGGAGCAGGCACAATCTGCCTGCCGTTCCTTCCCAGCCACTCATTATTTCACATGTTACTACTCACGCGCCCCAAACTCCTTCCTGGGCGGGCAAAGACGGGACTTGCCTCTTGGTCTGGTCTAAATTCTGAAGGACGGGGAGGAGGGAATGAAAACAGGTTGGAAATTAACGTGCAGTAAAACGAAACGTTTAAGGTGCCCCTTGGCACAGTGACACCCGACAGGAGGCTGGCGAGGTGTCGGCAAAAATAAGCTGTAATGGTGGATCCCAGGCGGGGTAGCAGCTTTCTGCACCCGTGGCGGGGCTACGTGCTTAGTAAGGTGCCAAACTGCACCTCAGTGTGCTCGGTACCGTTGTCAATGACCTCAGGAACCTGCAAAGTCGCACCCCCACTGTGCCTTGCGTCAGCCGCTGCAAGGCATTGTGGGGCATGCCTTTTCAAGGCTCCTGCGGTGAGTAAGCAATAAGATTTATTAATCAGGGGTTTGTGGAAGCATTGTATGCTAAGAGATAATGGGGAAGGGCAGGGTCACAGGCGTGAATGTGCTCACAAGCGGTGTTTTTATTTGCTGCACCCTGTACGGGCAAGGGTTTTTTTTTGTCACTTTTTTACCCACCATAACTTTTTTAATGTGTGGTTATACCCACGTACCAGCTTCACACTGCATAGCCAGCAACCAATCTCGCATTGATGAGACCCAAAAGGTTGAAGAAGCTGTCTGTGGTTAGGTTTACTGGCTCTGCACTTCTGTAACCCAGGCTGTGCCGTAAAGCTGTGTTAGGCTAAGGCCCCGGTAACTCCGCTGCAACGCGCACCCACGAGATTGGCGGCGCGTGCAGCCGATTCCCCGGTCTGCTGCTCACTGCAGGAAGAGAAACCGGGAGGGGGGGGCGGGGGAGTGGCGGGGGCGCGGCCATGACGTCACCCGGCAGGTTCGCCCTCATTGGCTGAACCGCCGGGGGGCGTGCCGTATCGCTCGACGCGAGTCCTGCTCTCAATTCTATTGAGAGCAGGAGCAACTCTCGCCCCAGCGCTGCGGGCCCGGCGCCATTGAGGGGAGGGCTCTCGTCCGTGCAGCGTCCGCCACAGCTGTAGTAGGCAGCGGGGGTCAAGGCCTTATGCGGCAGGCAGAAGCTTTTAACAACTTTATTTCATGTAGCGCTTTTCTCCCAATGGGACTCGGCGCATCACAGTTACAGTACAGCGCGCGGGACTCGGCGCGTCACAGTTACAGTACAGCGCGCGGGACTCGGCGCGTCACAGTTACAGTACAGCGCGCGGGACTCGGCGCGTCACAGTTACAGTACAGCGCGCGGGACTCGGCGCGTCACAGTTACAGTACAGCGCGCAGGACTCGGCGCGTCACAGTTACAGTACAGCGCGCGGGACTCGGCGCGTCACAGTTACAGTACAGCGTGCGGGACTCGGCGCGTCACAGTTACAGTACAGCGCGCGGGACTCGGCGCGTCACAGTTACAGTACAGCGCGCGGGACTCGGCGCGTCACAGTTACAGTACAGCGCGCGGGACTCGGCGCGTCACAGTTACAGTACAGCGCGCGGGACGCAGCACATAGGAATGTTACAGGCACAGTCCCTGACGAGGTGAGCTTACACTCTATGATTTTGGTGCCTTTATAGTGGTCTATGTTAAAATGTGTAAGGAGTAAAGAGTGACTCACTGTGTGTGCTCATTTGCATGTCATTACCCAGAATCCCTGGCCGCACAGTGGATGCGCTGTATGCTGAGAGATAATGGGGAAGGAGAGATATTTGTATTACTATTATTCTACAAAGGGATCTGACACTCAGGGACTCTTCCTCTCGTCACTGCAGATACAGATAATATGGCTAAGCTTTGAAGTACATCTGGGCCCACTTTTTAGTAATAGGGTCTCCGGCTGACTATGTGGATGCAGTTCGACCTTGGATCGGATTACCAGTAGGGACCAGTGAATGTTTTATCTTGCCATGTGGCTGACAGCATCTTGCATACGTGTATTCCCCCGGCAGAGCTATTCAGTGCCCTTGGGGGAACTGTCTCATGGTGAATAAGCAGGATCTGTTTGAAGCTTATATAATATGTCAAGCAAACTGATCAGACACCTGGATACCAGGCTAAGCTTCAAGTTAATACACTCGCAGTTTGCAGTCACTTTGCTGCATGAGACATCAGCTCGGAGCCCCAGGCGGGGCTATACATGAACACAATTACTGAAGAAAAAAAACAATACATACTGCACATCTATTTAGTAATATATATATATATATGTATATAAATGGAGATAAGAGGCACGCCTCCAACACAATGAAGCAGCTATCGTGTCTTGTGCATGTATCAGTCACTCAATCAAAATGATACATCAGCCAGCACTTAAGTGGATAGGGACGCACACGTCAGTCATATGTGGCAAAAAAGTCCAAGTGTATGATTTACAAAATAAGTAACAGTGAAACCGTCCCCGGCGAAGGCTCATTTATGAACCGAAACGCTGGCTTCACAGTTATGTATTTTGTGACATACATGTGACATGTTTTATGCAACATGACTGTGCTGTGTTGATCCCTATCAACTTATGTTCTGGGTGATATATAGGGCTGATATATAGGGGTATATATATATACTGTATATATATTCATTCACCCATATACATCACCCAGAACATAAGTTGATAGGGATCTCCCTCTCTCGCTCTCTCGCTCTCTCGCTCTCTCTATATATATATATATGGGGTTATATACAATTATTATTTAATGTTAAAAATACATGTTAATGCATAAATAACGGCCTCCTCACTGCAGTAGTTGAATTGCTAAACTTCTGTTACATTTTAATATCACTGTTTCGTTGTTGCGCATTTGTCTGAGTGGGGGCCGGGGCACCCTGGGGTTCCGCAATCCTCTGCCAACAGTTCCACAGCCCCCGGGGGAACCCTCTGCCAGCTGCTCAGCGGAAGTATCCCTTGCTAGCTGGAGACAGAGAGGCTGCGATCCCTGCCCTCTCCGAGCCCAGAACACAGGACAGAGGGTAGCGGCGGATTTATTTATATTATTTATAAAATGTGTTACCAGGAAGTAATACATTGTGGGTTACCTCTCGTTTTCACGTATGTCCTGGGCACAGAGTTATAACAATACACGGTTACATTATATGAACAGGGTTATACATTATATTTACAGACATTTCATGGACAGTTAGAGATAACATATGATTATAGGCGTATGTAACAGTTACAGACAAGGTTAAAATGTGAGGCGGCCATAGTCTTGAAATAATGTATACTGGTGGCGGCTTTGAGAATCTCAGGTAGAATCTCAGGTAGGTTGTTCCAGTTGTGAGGTGCACCGTAAGAGAAGGAGGAGCGGCCGGATACTTTGTTGAACCTTGGGACCATGAACAGTCTTTTGGCGTCAGATCTCAGATGATAAGTGCTGCGTGTGGTAGCGGTGAGGAGCTTGTTGAGATAGGTGGGTAGCTTGAAACAGAAAATTAAAGCGCAAACCCTAACCAAAATTAATCAAATTAATATCACCAAAGGAAATGCTGCTGGCGTAAGGAGTTTCACAACTCCTCAGAAGACGTCACAGAAAGCACTCAAAGCTCCCACTGGTTGTATTAAAGTGATGATCAAACAAGGAATCTGGAAGCAGGAACTCTCAAGATAGCATAAAAGAGAGAAAAGAAAAATATAGTGCAACACAGTTTAATGAACATATGATAGAGCAAAAGAGCTCAATCCACTCACATGCTGTAGAAATAAAACAGGCGATTTGACCACTCTGGGTCCTGTAGTGCTGTAAAATTGTAATGCTGGAACGTCCTGTGTCTGCTTGCAAATCGACCAACGCTTCCCCACGATGCCTACTACCGGGTTCGGATGACGGATCAAGGGATAGTTCTTTGAGCATTTTGCAGTGATGTGTGTTGTAATTATATTGTAGTACAATGTGGTATATTGAGTCGCAGAGGTTGTCTAGTTTCCGAAGGTGAGTTTGGGATGCTGTACCATATAATATGTCCCATTAGTCTATAATTGGCAGTAGCATCTGCTGGGCGATGCGCTTTCTGACCATCGGGTTTAGGGAGGATTTGTTCCTATATAACATACATCTAGTTTGGCATAGATTTTGGATGTCAGAATATCAATACACAGCCCAAATATTAAATGGGAGTCAAGCAAAATTGCCAGATACTTAAAACTAGTGTCAGGGGCTAGAATGGTGCAAAGAGTTGGTCCTGATCTGTAGCTCTGTCGGTGGAAGCTTTAGAAATTTAGCCTTAATCCCAAATACCAACGATATAGTTTTGTCTGTATTTAAAAACAATTTGTTTTGGGAAATCCAGTATTCAAGTCTTGAAAAGTCAGACTGAAGTATGTGTTCAAGGTCAGAGAGGCTATGGCTGTGTGCATATAGTATTGTGTCATCCGCATACATGTGCATTGAAGCTCCCTTACAAGCTGTGGGTAGATCATTAATGAACACTGAGAAGAGGTGGGGCCCCAGAACAGAACCACTGAAGTGGGGGCCCCAGATCGCAGCCTCTGTGTCTCCAGAGAGCGCAGTAAACAACCCGCTGCATGGCTAACATGTTTTAGGTGTGTGGGAGAGTGTGGTACGTGTGAGAGAAAAGGGGTGAGTGAGGTCTGATAAGCAGGGGCGCCACGAGAATTAAAAAAATCCTCCTGCTCAAAAAAAGATTCAGAACCACTGGTCTAAGTGAATGTGAAGGATGAGGAGTGAAGAAGGTGGACGTGAGCGCTGTACCTAAGGCAAGGTCCCCGCTGCAGGGACGAGAGCCGCGCCTGAATGGGGCCGAGCCCGCTACCCACCGCATTGCGTGACCAGACTTCTCCGGAGACAGGAAATCTGTGCTCACAACTTGCGACGGAGCACTGGCCACGCCCCTCCGGCGGTTCAGCCAATGAGGGAGAACCTGCCGTGTGACATCATGACTGCGTCCCCGTCCCCCCACCACGCCCCGGTCACGCCCTCCCCCATCTCTCCCCCTGCAGCTCACCGCAGACCGGGGATCTCAGCTGCACGCACTGCCAGCCTGGCAGGCGCGCGTGCAGCGCCGGCACCGGGGACTCAGCCTAAGGCAGCGGTGGCGATGTGTTCACCTACAATTTGGGGTCTGAACAACACAACAGGGAATACAAACAAGGACAAAATAAAAAAAAGTACATGGGACTATTAACCCTTTAGCTCGCGTGCTGCTAGAGGGGCCCGTCACGCATTTCAGAAATGCCCCAATGGGCTGTAAAATATTTGGATTTCCTCTGTTTCCCTGAAATTATACACGGAATAAACCAAGCCATGGTGCATTGTTACTATGTAACTACACAGCACAGGTAATAGGAGCGTAACCCCAGCGATGCTACTAAGGTGGTCTTTAAAGTACAAAAAATACAAGTTAAAAGCAGAGAGTGATAAAGTGCAGGCACCTGCGTGAGAGGCTCACCCCTCGCTGCATTCTATGTGCCAATAAAACTTTCTTGTACTTTACCGACGGCAGTCCAGTTCTACATTTTTTCCCTTCGGCAGCTGCACCGCCTCACAACCAAGCCTCTTTACTAAGTAACTATGCATGGTGTATTGTTACTATGTATGGCGCATTGTTACTATGTAACTATGTATGGTGCATTGTTACTATGTAACTATGTATGGTGTATTGTTACTATGTAACTATGTATGGCGTATTGTTACTATGTAACTATGTATGGCATATTGTTACTATGTAACTATGTATGGTGCATTGTTACTATGTAACTATGTATGGCGTATTGTTACTACGTAACTATGCATGGTGTATTGTTACTATGTATCGTGCATTGTTACTATGTAACTATGTATGGCGTATTGTTACTATGTATGGCGCATTGTTACTATGTAACTATGTATGGCGTATTGTTACTACGTAACTATGTATGGTGTATTGTTACTATGTATGGCGCATTGTTACTATGTAACTATGTATGGTGCATTGTTACTATGTAACTATGTATGGCGTATTGTTACTAAGTAACTATGCATGGTGTATTGTTACTATGTATGGTGCATTGTTACTATGTAACTATGTATGGTGCATTGTTACTATGTAACTATGTATGGCGTATTGTTACTACGTAACTATGCATGGTGTATTGTTACTATGTATGGCACATTGTTACTATGTAACTATGTATGGCGTATTGTTACTATGCATGGCGTATTGTTACTATGTAACTATGTATGGAGTATTGTTACTACGTAACTATGCATGGTGTATTGTTACTATGTATGGCACATTGTTACTATGTAACTATGTATGGCGTATTGTTACTACGTAACTATGCATGGTGTATTGTTACTATGTTACTATGCATGGCGTATTGTTACTACGTAACTATGCATGGAGTATTGTTACTATGCATGGCGTATTGTTACTATGTAACTATGCATGGTGTATTGTTACTATGCATGGCGTATTGTTACTATGTATGGCGTATTGTTACTATGTAACTATATATGGCGCATTGTGCATTTTAAAAGGAGAAAAAGTCAATTAAAATGACAAAACACGCAGGGCCCATTTTTGCTAAGCAGTGCTATGCCATTAAAACACCTTCCAGAGCCGGACGACACCTTACAACGCATTTCACTTGTGCAGGCTGCAAGGCGGCCTCCAGTGACAGAAGGAGTTGTATGGCAGAGCACCGCTAAGACAACATGGGCCTCAATCTCAAGTTCCCACATCCCTGTTCAAATTTATGGTCAGAGGCCACTGCCAAACCAACCCTCCACACGTGACTGTGCGCAGACCGGAACAGATCAGGCGTCCCTGGGGAAAGAGAACAGCCGGCTCTTGTCCCTGTAACATCAGACAGAAGGTGACCCAGCCCTTATGCACAGAGAGATCTTTCCCAGTTTGCTTAATCTCTTGCGCTTTTTTCCCCCTTCTTCTTCATATGTTTGTTTATACTCTTGCTGCTGGAAAACTTGCATCACATATAAACCACAGCGCAGTGTACTGGTAACAAGAGGCCTTTCTGTGCTAAGCTTCCGCTCTGCACCCGACCCCATGCTCGCCCTGCTAGGAAAGCTAAGCCCTGGTAACCGTGAGAGGGAGAAGGCAGGCACTAAAACACCCCAATGGTGGCAGACCTGGTAGTATTCTACTGCCAGTGCTATCCCCCCGGGACCCCCCAACACACAGCACCAGCAAATAAGCAGCTCTTAGTTCCTCTTTCGGTGCGGAATACTGGAGCTTCCAGGCTAGTGAAGAAACCTCCTAGCTATGGGGGAACTTTAACACATCACTTTTGTATGATATAAATTCATTATTAACCACAAACACAGCAGGATTGGTGACAAAATACCTCTGATAAAGACATTTCATTTTACATAAGAAGTGTGTTGTCGCTCTATTTCAGGGGTGGCCAACTCCAGTCCTCAAGGGCCACCAACAGGTCAGGTTTTAAGGCTATCCCTGCTTCAGCACAGATGGCTCAATCAGTGGCTCAGTCGAAGAAAAAAGCATTACTGGCAAATATGTGTTGTTTTTTTTAGTTCAATAAATATTTAAGTTATTTTTTTACTAGAGTGCAATAGTGCCGATCGCTTGAAAAACCTACTGCAGCGAGGCTACAACATGGTTCCTCGTGATGAGAGAAAAAAAGGAAGGATCCTGGAGGCCGCCATTTTAAATGTGACCCACAAGCACTTCTCTTTTCCTTAAAAGCAACAAGATGTCAACTATAAAAGGTCCCAAATCCGTCAACATGGCCGCTCAACCCTTTGGGTGCCCTACAGACATAGCTACCTCGTCACGGTGTCTGGCACTCCAGGGGTTACGTTATCTGCAACTAGCAATTCCATGACAAGCCTGGTGTCGAATATGTCTATTTGAACAACAATTTATTAACATAAGTTAGAGCAGGGGTGCGTAAACTGGGGGGCACGAGATATTCCATAGTGGTGGGGGGGGGGGGCGGAGCGGTTGCAGAGGCCCAACGCTCTTCCCCAAGGTATTTAAATTAAATGCCAGGGGATCGCGTGAGGCCTCTGTAACTTCCCTTACCTTGTCTCCAGCGACGTGGCGTCATGTGACCCTCCAGCATCATTTGACGCCGGAGACAAGGTAAGGAGGGGGCGTAAGCAGTGGGGCAGAGCAGGCTGGGGGGGGGGGGGTGCAGCGGGGAAAGGTTTGCGCACCCCTGAGTTAGTGTGAAGGCATTTCTAACCCATTTGCCTCACTCACACCCTAGCGGGACCCACACCCACCACTCACCCGCCACCCGTACTAATCACCCACCCGCCACCCGTACTGAACACCCACCTGCCGCCTCACATCCTAGTGGGATGCACACCTCACATTTAGACATCACTTATATCACCAAAATATACATTGTACTGTGGTGTGTTTACAATAAACCATTTTAAAACAACACCATCGTATTAGATTTTCTTCCATGTTTCTTTTCAACATTATTATATATCCTTTCCACAAAATAGTCAACCTATTGTTCCCCTATTTATAAGTAATACTACCTCCTATTACGATTCACATCCCGGGCAACGCCGGCTATATATCAGCTAGTATATATATATATATATATATATATATATATATATATATATATATACATATATATATATATATATATATATACATATATATATATATATATATATATATATATATATATATATATATATATATATACATATATATATATATATATATGTCTTAAAATGTCTTTTTCCTTTTCCTCCCGCTCATGTTTATTAAGGGGCCCCCAGTCTTCCTCTCCGCACACGATGTTTGCTAGTATATTTTATCAAACACTGAAGGCAACAAAGGACTGTGTGTATAAGGGAAGCATGTTGTAAACCAAGAGGCATCGTGCATGCTAATGGTTAATGGGGGAGCCTGGAGAATTGAGGAAACGATGATGTCACAATGCTCTCGTGGGCCTTTATCCCCACAGATTGACAGTCTCCACTGCTACGATATATTAATCCCCAAGAATGGTGAAAACTTTCCCATCTGTCAAAGGAGGAGAGAGTATGACATGGGGAAGATGAGCGTGAGGGAACGGAGCTTGAAAGGAGCGTGGAAATTGTTTGTTAATACCCAATAAAGATATTACTCCAGCTAATTCCCTCTCCCTGTCAGGGTTCTCACCCACTTGTAATGAAGACAGACAGAAGTCATTGTGGTGTCAGCTTTTGATGGACGTTGAGCCCAGTCAGTGCAGAAAGCTCTTCTACACATTTTAATTTTTTTAAAATTATTATTAAGGATATGGTTTGTTTTTAGGGCCTCTTAAGTAGGGACCTCAGCGCAGCGGGTTGTGACTAATTGCAAGTAATGTTGTCTTCAATAGAGAACAGTAACATGTGACACTCAAAACAACTCTGGGAAAAAGTCAAAAAGACACTTGAAAAGGAGCAATCTGTGCAGTATCCTACATGTGTTTTTTTGTTTATAAATCAGTCTGTTTGTGATCATTTGTTGCCAATATTCCCAGCAGTTTGAGCTGCACCAACAGATGTTACCGTAGTAATATAAAAATACATTGTAGCTGCTGAGGGGGGGGGGGGGGGGGCGTGAGCAGGGAGGGAAGCAGGAGGGGGGGGGGGGGGCGTGAGCAGGAAAGATTGCGCAGCTCAAATGCATGCCCTCGTTCTCTCCCATATCAATTACTACAACATTCTTTTTCTGGCCTTCCTGCCTCACATCTCTCGCCCTTACAATCCATTCACCATGCTACGGCTCCAATCATCTGCTCTTCTAGATACGCACGTCCTGAAATCTCCCTCCCTATTAGGCTACGGCCCAGTGTTGGCTGCTGCACACGCGCCTGGCGAACTGGTGGCGCGCGCACAGCTTAAAGCCGCGATCTGCGGTCTGTTGGGAGCAATGGGAGGCGTGGGGGCGTGGCCAAAATGGGTGAGGGAGCGCGCCCATGACGGGGGCGGGGGGGCGGCCATGACAGGGGGAGCGCGGCCATTGGCTTCCGGCCCACCACGTGAGGTGTGAGGCGCACACGCCATGGTGCGCGCCGCCGTGACCACCGACCATTCTGCTGCTCTCCTTTAAATCTCTCCTCTCCCTTGCACTTGTATAAATCTCAACTCGGATATCTCGTTCCACTCCTACTCGCCTCTAATGCTTGACTCAGGGATGGCTCATCTTTATACCTTTACAGCCTTCTCATATCACACACCTTTCCCCCCCCCCATCTCTCCCTACCCATGGGACTCTCTCCCATTCAATATCTCTTTCCATATTTAAAGCTCAGCTGAAACTGAACCTTTAAAATAAAATAAAAAAGTCCCTTTAAATTCTTTATGCCTTTGTCAGATGCACTTTGCCTTCCTGACAGGCACTTTTACACTTACTGTGTCTGTAAGTCTCCCATTATACCCCTAGATTGTAAGCTTTGTGGGACATTGTATCCCTTTGCCTCATGTTGTCATTTACTTTCTGCTCTAACCCCCATTATATGTATTTTATTTCCTAGTATTCTAATTTTGTAAAGAGCTGTGTACACTGTTGGCGGTACATAAATAAAATGATACATATGTACGTACGACAAGTGAAACCTTAACTGCGGGAATCTAACTCACAATCACTACACAACCCAATGCTGCAGTTAAGACTGAGAAGAGTAAGTTGTCACCATTCTAAAGATGAACTGATTAGAACAGAGTTCTAAATCACTTGTTAATTAAGAGCAACATACCACATTTTCATGTCTCTACAATTTCTCCAGTACAGAGATATACTGCTTAGTTTCACAATAAATTATGAGGTTAGGTGAAAAGAAAACTTAAAAGCAGTTTGTAAGAAACAAGCCTGGAAAGTACAACGTTAGGATACCCTACTGATGATCACTGGATGTCACACGGCAGTATTTGCCCCATTGTTTAATAGACAGGCTTCTAAATCCCCTTGGACCCCTCGGTCAGAGAGAATATGAACTACTCCTCCCCTGACAGCTCCTTGTGTACCAAGTGTGTCATCAGAGAACAGAAGTATTCTCCAATGATAATAAGTGTAGGAAAATATGATTAGCAGGTCAAAGAATGTCAGGCATGGCTACAGCCATTTGTTCCAGAATAGGAATCCATCTGTCTGAAAAAAGCCTGGGTCAATTCTGATTCTTCCTTACTAAAGCAAAACGCGTTAACCCCTTTCTGGTTTGGGGGCCTGAAAATGTACGTTGGCTGCTCCGTTATCAACAACTACCAGTAGCATATTCTTAGGGACTCTGTTCTGCCCGTACAATGAACATACTATTTGCAGGGGTGGCCAACTCCAGTCCTCAAAGGGCCACCAGGTATTAGGGATATACCTGCTTCAGCTCAGGTGGCTCAATTAGAGACTCAGCCTTTGACTGAGCCAACTGTGCTGAAGCAGAGGTATCCCTAATACCTGGCCGGTTGGTGGCCCTTGAGAACTGGTTGGCCGCCCCTGTACTATTGTAAACAAATATAATGTCTAAAGATTATTTCAGTTAAAAGAACAGAGCTCCCCAATTCTTACAGCTTTTTATCTGAATGCCTATCCCTTTTGTCTTTAATTACACTAAATCAGCATTGTCATCCTGACAATGGGTTATATTGTCTCACTAAAGGTATGTATGTCTTTATTTATATAGCACCATTAATGTACATAGCGCTTCACAGAAGTAATACACGTGACAATCGTATAAAAGACAAATAATATAAATAACACATAATGGGAAGAAGTGCTTCAGACATAGAAGTAACATTTAGGAAGAGGAGTCCCTGCTCTGAGAAGCTTACAATCTAATTGGTAGGTAGGAGGAACGTACAGAGACAGTAGGAGGGCGTTCTGGCAAGTGTGTCTGCAGGGGGCCAAGCTTTATGTGTATAGTGTTAGCCACGGAGCTACTCATATGCTTCTTTAAGCAAGTGTGTCTTACAGGTGGATTAAGAAAGAGCTTGGGCTGCTATAGGATGTACAAGAACTTGGAGACAGTAAACATGACTGCCTAGGAAAGAAAGTAACCGCTGCTTTGCGAGAGAGATCCGATGAAAGGTTTATTCTTCCCTAAATAAGATCACATCATGTAAATGTCAGAATACGCCCCCCCCCCCCCCTCTTCTCCACTCTGCCCGGGCTCTGCAAGCAAAGTGGCACACATTCCTTTGTGATGTAAAAAGTCACTGATTGAATATAAACAAGGTACACCACTTAACATGCTACCTGTGTGTGTCTTCATTCCCTACTCAATATGTGCCTACGGGAATCCAAGAGAGATTAAAAGACCAAGACGACAAACACAACTCGTAACTACAGCTTAACCTTTAGGGTGCCCTAGTGATGATCACTGGATATCCCATGGGGGGATTGGCTGGTCAATAACATGGTACTATGGGGAGGATGAAATCAGAAAATGTGTTGAAGCCACGTGGAGAAGAGAGGCTGCAACCGCAGTACGTGGATGATCATTGGGGAGGTATTCATCCATCAGTGGAGCAACATGGGCTGAAGATGATAAAGATGATATGTATATATTTATATAAAGACAAATATACGTGCAGTTTGTAATATATTTCATATACATAGGCGTGCTGCTTAACCCTATTGGCACACCCTAAATGACAACATGATGCACACTGGGAATATTCCTGCCAAGTGCCTTGGTGCCGTTCCCTCCCAGGTACCCCGCTTTTGTTTCTCCTTCCTATGAATAAGAAGCAGGGGGTCTCCGGACCTGAACCACGCTCATTTCAGCCCAACATGTCATGAGGGCCGATGAGGGCCGATTCGCGCGGCTTACTCTTTTCCCGTGTGACGCAAGAGATTTTAACCTCCATTTTGTTTCCCCTGAAGGAGATGCCATTGGCGGCACAATCCCTGATATCTCAGGAAGCTACAGCAGGGGTGGCCAAATCCAGTCCTCAAGGGCCACCATCAGGTCAGCTTTTAAGGATATCCCTGCTTCAGCACAGGTGGCTCAATCAGTGGCTCAGGGCTGTTATATACAGCATGCGGCCGTGCGTGCCTATGCAAACGCGCGTGCACGTTCCGCATGCTTTTTGTATGTATACAGTGTTGAGTATACAGTGTTTATGTGTGTTTATGTGTGTATGTATGTGTATGTGTATGTGTGTATATGTGTGTATGTATGTGTAATTTATTATTTATTAAAAAAAAAAAACAACATTGGTAGAAATAATATTTTTATTAAATTTGTGTAGACACACAAATACACACACACACACACACACACACACACACACACACACACACACACACACACACACACACACACACACACACACACACACACACACACACACACACACACAAACACATATACATACATTCAGAGCCGGTAGCGGCGCGAAAAGATGAATTTCCTCATCTTCGCCGCAGTCGGTCGGCTCCCCTCTCCCTGCCGTGCGCGCGCCGCACTATAGAACGTGCCTCAGTCTTCAGTCACCTGATTCTTGCACTGAGCCACTGATTCAGCCACCTGTGCTGTAGCTGGGACTAATTGAGCCACCTATGCTGGAGCTGAAACCTGACCTGTTGGTGTCCCTTGAGGACTGGAGTTGGCCGCTCCGTGTGGACAAATGAGCAAGAGGAACTGGTCCTTTAGGAGAAACAGGGTGAAACACCTCACAGCCTGCGATGAGACACACTGTACTTAGGCTGCGCTTATAGTGCCGGCGAATGCGACAGTGACGTCAAAACACATGCATTGCTGCCGTCGCGTGCGCTTATAGTAAGAGCGACACGACGGCTTGGTCGCGATCGCTGGAAGTCATCTCAATTTGATTTTTCCAGCGACCGTAGCCTGACGTCGCCGGCACTGTAAGCGTAGCCTTAGATATCTGTTAGGCTGCGTCCATGGAAGGACAGTCAGCGCTGAGCCGTGCGGACGCTCTGCGATGAGCCCCGTCATCCTCAATGATGATGTCTTGAGAGAAGGCTCCCGCGAGCGTCCGCAGGCGTGCTGAGGCGCAGGGATTTTCAGCCGACAGCAGAACCTTTTTCGGAGCGCGCTGTCGGCTGAAAACCTCCAGAGCGAAGCAGCATCATCGTCCCGGCACCATGACGTTAGCGCTTCGCGGGCTATTGGCCCAGTGACGTCAGTGCCCCGCCTCCCGATCGCATACGCTGGGCGTCAGCGCGGAAGAGTGCGGCCCCCCCCTCTATGGACGCAGCCTTAGTCAGTTAGCAAAAAATAGCATTGTTTTTCCGAACTTTCCACCCCTCCATCTGATGCGTCTCTTGACAAACTGTCAGTTAGATAATAAAAGGATAATTTGTTGCTTTTATCCCACACATACCGAGCGCAGGCACAGCTGAAAACCCTTTGAAAATAACACACGCCTGAAAAATGGATCAGAGTAATCCTGTAAGCTTATATCTATAAACATCAACGAAGATACCAGTGGTACTGAAAGTTTATATCTACAAACATCACTCTCCCAGAAAACGTTCCAGCCAACCTTCCGATATTATTGTAACAGGCAATGCCTAAAGCCTGAGTCAGTATGTTACAAAGCAGCTTCCCAAAGCCGGAGAACCAGTCAACTCCATCTTCTCCAGCACAAGGGAGCGGCTTCCCAGCATACGGAATAAGGGAACAAGCGTTACACCAGTCTGGTTTTAAACATTACAAGTCCTATGTAATTGCAGCTACCGAATAAAACTTTGTAGACCGGTCATTACCCGCGGCGGGTTTGAAAATCCGCCGCCCCATGGCACTTACACGCCCTCCTCCTCCTCCATTCGAATCCCAGCGTCAAATGGCGCCGCGGATGTCACCAACGTGACGGCGCATGACGCCACGTTGCTGTGGTAATGCGACATCATTTGACATCGTGACGCCATGGCAACGAGACGCCGTGTGACTTCACGTTGGTGACGTCCGCGGCCTCATTTAACGCTGGGATTCGAATGGAGAAGGAGGGCGGCAGCAAGGAGGCGGCCGCCGCATGTAAGTGCCTTCCCATCAGGCCCCGATAGCGCGGCAAATGTATATGGGGGCGGAAATTTTTTGCCGTCCCAAAATGTTGCTGCCCTAGGCCCGGGGCTTATGGGAAATCCAGCACTGGTCATAACACTCATTGCAAAAAGCAGGGCAAAATTGCTGTAGCCTCAGTATACATATATTTGTAGCAGCGAATAATACAAAATGAATCTGCTCCACCTATCACATGGTGCGATATGGAATAAGAGACACTGTCACTAATCTGCCTGGCAACACATGACAGGAGATGTGGGGTAACAAGTTAGAATGTTGAAACAAACTGTCAGCTTGAGAGACACAGAGGAAGTCCAACTGCCAGCCTGAGACAGAGACTCAGAGATAGGGAGTGACAGTGTGAGAGGCACACAGAGAGACAGCCCAGGAGACAGTGAGAGGTGATTAAGAGACACAGCCTGACACTCACAGTGCTGAAAGAGGGGGCTTGTACTGTATGAGACTGCTAGTCAAGGGAAGTGAGAGACAGCAGCAAAAGTACATCATCTACACACAAGAGAAAGAGAGAAGGGCCCAGAGCAAGAGAGATCCAGATACTTGCCGGGCAACAGGATAACAGACACCCCTCCCAGCCTTTCCCCGCAACTTCGATTATCTTTTGTGTGTTACAAACACACACTTCACAAATGTTTCACCCTTAACAGGCCTGCAACGCGACTACGCACCCTTCTAAGAACAGAGCTCCAACGCAGTTCTGGCAATAAAATGAGGCCGCGCTTATAGTGCCGACGACGCTGCGGTCGCTGGAAAAATCAAATTGCAGTGCCTTCCGGCACTCGCGACCAAGCCATCACGCCGCTCCTACTGTAAGCGTCGCCGGCACTATAAGCGCGGCCTTAGCATCTGGGGCTTCTATATTGGACGCTGGGACTAGTATAAGGGAAAATAGCGCAGCGTCCTAGTTTATTGCGAGTTCCATATGTATATATATTGTTTTGTATAAGAGGTAAGGGCCGCCGACTCAAGATTGCCCAGGGGTCATAAATCACCAGCAAATATATACACAAGTCTTGTCTGGTTTAATTCGAGGGGCAACAATTATGGTATACTGAGGCCTCAATTATACCAAAAACTGCAGCGCTGCAAAGTGATCCGGTGACGTGCGCGCATGAAAATCAAATGAAACAAAACCATGGAGTGCACATAGCAAGCGAGACGTAAGCGCGCTACGTACTGCAGAGCGTTACGTACTGCAGAGCGTTACGTACTGCAGAGCGCTACGTACTGCAGAGCGCTACGTACTGCAGAGCGTTACGTACTGCAGAGCGTTACGTACTGCAGAGCGTTACGTACTGCAGAGCGTTACGTACTGCAGAGCGTTACGTACTGCAGAGCGCTACGTACTGCAGAGCGTTACGTACTGCAGAGCGCTACGTACTGCAGAGCGTTACATACTGCAGAGCGCTACGTACTGCAGAGCGTTACGTACTGCAGAGCGCTACGTACTGCAGAGCGTTACGTACTGCAGAGCGCTACGTACTGCAGAGCGTTACATACTGCAGAGCGCTACGTACTGCAGAGCGTTTGTCTTGAGGAGATTTGAGATTTTGTTTTTTTCACAGTACGGCCGCATCACGGGATTCGGCCAATCACAGCGCATCCTCCACAAACCAGGAAGTAAAGAACTGCGCATGTCTCCCTGCAGTAGCGCTACAAATCGCTTCTGCGTGTGCACTTGTTGCACAGCTACGATGACGTCACAGGCTCGCTCTGCAGTTTTTGGTATAATTGAAGCCTAAGGCCGCGGTTGCCGTCTGCACTGCAGCACGCGCGCCGGCGGGTGGGGGGGGGGGAGGGGGCGGAGATCTGCGGACTGTGGAGAGAAGCAGAGATTGTGATGAGTGGTTTTGTCGGGGTTTTGCAGGGGCGTGGCCATGACCTCCCGCGGCTGGTTCATCCTCATTGGCTGAACCGCCAGGGGGCGTGGCCATGCCTCCGTCGCAAGTTGCAAATACAATTTTGTTGTATTTGGAAAAAACCGTCGTAGAGCGCGGCTGCCAAACGCGCGCCAAGGTACCTAGCGGACCCAGCCCCATTGATGGGTGGTACTTGTTCGTCCAGCGCACGCCGAGCCGTGCGCTGTAGAAGGCACTGGGACCGCAGCCTTACAGAGGACAGACTCAGCCCTCCCCCCCATATCACATATAGACTGTGGAAATAGAGGGGTTTCATGGGTAAATATTTGTATTTATTTATTGATGCTGAGACCATCTTAATGTCTGATTATTTAATATAGTCTGCCCAGAACAGTGATTTGCAGTAAGCTGGAGTACATCCACTTCTGGCCTGCCAAGCTGGAGCATACCACCAGACATTAAAAGACTGGGAGGAGACATTCAAAGCATGGGAGGTATCGCCAGAAGATACATTCTTTTTGGCTGCGTATGCGTCAAACATTTGTTTGAATGTTTCTTCTTTGCGAACGAACGTTTTTGCTGTGGTCTCTCGGAAGGAAAACTGTGTGCTTCAACTTGGCAGCGCAGAAAGAAAGAAGAAAATGTCCAGTAACTTTCACAGCTCGCCCCGTTTTCAGGTCTCCCATTCATGTGGCACGCGGGCACCTGTCTGTTTCGTGTAATTCCCAAGACAAAAGCGATCGCAGCGCGCCGATCACATGAATAATACCGGGTAAACCTTCTACGCCAGGGGTGAGCAACTCCGCTCCTCAAGGGCCACTAACAGGTTTTCAGGATATCCCTGTTTAAGCACAGACTGAGCCACTGATTGAGCCACCTGTGCTGAAGCAGGGATATCCTAAAAACCTGCCCTGTTGGTGGCCCTTGAGGACTGGAGTTAGCCACCTCTGTTCTAGTGCCTCTCAGTGTTTCGTGCGGGGCTGCTTTGGAGTATGATCTTTTGAGGGAGATAGTCACACAAAAAAAAAAACCATACTTTTTCCCCCCAATTAAAAATGGGTGTGTTCTGATTAGTACAGTATGTGTGAATGTGAAAATAAAGAGCGCATAGAGGAAGGAAGGGTTTTCCGTGGCAGTTCCCCTACAAGTCATCTTTCAGATGTATAGCATTCTCTTAGCTGGGGCACAGCATGGGAATCGTAATTAATCTACATACCTACCCTTCACGCCAAGCGCCTGGTTTTATTCTCCCATGCCCCAATGCCGACCTCTCTATGCCAAGTGACAGTGAATGAGCACAGCTGCTGTATTAGAAGTGGCGACGCACACTGCAGTTTGTAGTAAGCCGGAGCAGAATGTCACCGTTCGCATGGATTAAGAGGTGCGCTGCAGGTGCTCGAGACGTCACCGACAGACCCTCCGACCTGTGCCATGTAGCTTTGGAAGGGGTGGGCCTCTTATATTGATATGTATCAGTGAGTGTTTTCACTATTCTCCGAGGTAGAGTTTGTGCACCCGCCTCAGCATGTGCGGAAATGGATATTTACATTCGGGCTGGACTCCCTCTTTCATGTGTTCCTGGCTTGTACTGGTAATGTATCACAGCACACAGCTGTACAAAAACACACAGTGGTTTCAAACGCGGGGTCTCAGAAGGCACAAGCAGCTGCTGTTTTGCATTAATGCAGTGTGCAAATCATGCTTCTACACAGCCTACTGCTCTACCCAACCCACAGTCTCATGCATGGTTCGGATTTGACATGGAAACATTAGGCCCTTGTTCTATAAAATCGCACAGAAAGCCCCATTAAAGGAGCAAACCCAGCAAGCCACTTGTTAACAATGTTTTTTTACATAAGTTTGAAGAAGGGGGGGGGGGGTTCCTGAGCTGAACCCCATTAATTTCTGCTGCAGGGACCCCCTGTTTCCCGAGAAACAGACCTCCGGCAAAGTTTAAAGCTCCCGCGTTACGTGGGCCAATAGGAAGCCGCCCCGGATGACATCACAGCCTCCTCTTGGCCCCGCAGGCCGTGTGAGCTTTGAAAAGAGGCCATTGCGTGAGCCCCAGCTAGCGAGCCAGAGCGGCGTCTACTACGGAGGGAAGTATCTCCGGAAGCAGGGGGTCCCCGGAGCTGAAATGAATGGGGTTCGGCTCAGGAAAACCCCTGCTTCAATCCTATGTAAACACTATAAAAAAAAGGGGGGAAAATGGCCAGTTTGGGTTGCCGTTTTATAGTCAACCAGGCTTTCCATGCGATAGCGCCAGCTCGGCACTATCGCAGTTTGTAGAATGCAGGACATAGAAATATAATTTGACAGCCGATAAGAACCACATGGCCCCCCTAGTCTGGCCATACTGATTGCCACTGGACTGCGGGATATTATATTAAGGTACAGGGACACGTGCACAGAGACATCCGATTGGTGAGCAGAGATCATCATCCCATTGTGGTACGTATTATAATAAGGTCAATCCCGACACATTACAACAGCACATTTGGAACGGTCTAAAACATTTTGATCGCGGCCGTTTTGCCGCTAGACCAAATCTCCACCGGCGTTTGACTACTTACCTCGTGGCAGGGACCTCTCGCCGGCGACCGCTTCACCGCCAAGGTAAATCCCTAACCTTAACCCTTACCCTAAAAACACCATAATCTTAACCCCTAATACTGATGCTACCCCCTACCCTAAAAACCTTAACCCTTACCCTAATACACTACCGTAAAAATCCTAAACCCTAATACTGACACTACCCCCCTACTCTAAAAACCTTAACCCCTTACCCTAATGCACTACCCTAAAAACCTTAACCCCTTACCCTAAAAATCCTAAACCCTTATACTGACACTACCCTCTACCCTAAAAACCTTAACCCCTTACCCTAATCCACTACCCTAAAAACCTTAACCCCTTACACTAATCCACTACCGTAAAAACCTTAACCCTTACCCTAATACACTACCGTAAAAATCCTAAACCCTAATACTGACACTACCCCCCTACCCTAAAAACCTTAACCCTTTACCCTAATGCACTACCCTAAAAACCTTAACCCCTTACCCTAAAAATCCTAAACCCTTATACTGACACTACCCCCTACCCTAAAAACCTTAGCTCTTTACCTTAATATGCTACCCTAAAAATCTTAACCCCCTTACCCTAATTCCCTAACCTTAAAACCTTAATCCCTTACTTACCCTAAAACCCCCTAACCTAACCGCCAAATTATCCTGAAATAAACTTACCTTGGCGTCGGGTCCCTTTGCAGCCGAACGCCGGTGGAGATTGTCCCATTAAAAAAAGCTCTTTAATGCTTAAAACTGATGCAAATCCTTGTACAACTTTGCAGACAGGATTAGGGGAAACTGCCTGGCAATGAATGTTTCCCCAACCGCCTTCGGAAAGAGTAGGGGTTGTGTTCATAGTTTGGTGGCATCTGGGTAACATCTTGTGTTGCATTATGTGTCTGTTACAGATTGCGGAATATATAATCTCCCACTGGGCTTATTTTGATGTTTGCATCTATATAGATTGAATACATCCGCCCATGGAAGGGAGAAGGGGCTGAGCTGCGTTATGAGGAGGAGAGGAGATTGTTTGGGTACGGTACGGAAGTTGGACTTCCAGCAGTTACACAGATAGTTAATGAGGGGAATCCAAGGGTTCCAAAGGGAGAAAGGGTCAAAGTATGCTAAAGGAATATCACTATAAGATATAGGGCTCCTTGGGGTCATATAACCAAGGAGGGTGATATTATGTGACAGAAAAACACATTGGATTTTCATTTACACTGTGACCCATGTGCCGTTAAAGGAGTCAGTCCCTCCTAAGACCAAAGTGCACTAATTGCTGTGACATGTTTAAGGGGTTAACATCTGGGTGAATCATTTCCTTTCCCCCAAAATCTGACACCTACAAGTATCCTTAAGTAATTGTTTTAAATTACTTCGCAAACACTGTGCACTGAGACTTGGGAGGGGGGCGATTTCCTCTGGCTGCTCCCTTCTGTCTGACGTCACTGTGTGTTCTGCAAGAGTTTGCCCGGGCAAAGCCCCTTCTCTCTCCCTCCCGTTATCTGTATTGCCTGACTCATAAGGACAGGGCAGGCTAAGATTAAACAAAACACTCAAATTGTCAAACACTCACCCATGCAGAGGCCTCGCAAACTTTTTTCCCTGTGCCCCGCTGCCGGCAGTTCCCCTCTCTTCGCGCCCGCCACCCCCTCTTACCTTTGCTTCGGCAGCGGTGTCATGACGTCACATTGCACCTCGCTGCGTCACTGTGTCATGACTCCGCGTTGCCATGGCGACGCGTGTAAGAAGCCGCCGGAGCCAAGGTAAGTGAGGTTTATAGAGGCCTTCGCAGCTTCCCCGGCACTTCATTTACGTGCCTTCGGGAAGCGCGCGGGACCTCCGTAACTGCCCTGCAGACAGCCTCGCGCCCCCCACTGCTCTAGCAAATGCAACATGTAATTCATTTTCAGAGAAACCGAAGCCACATTTTTGTTTTTAGCATGGCTAGATTGGCTTAGGCAAGCGCAAGTAGGTTGATAAATTGCTGGCAAAATGTTGTTTTTGGGACGGCAATGTGGGATCGCCACTTTAATGAAGCCGAATTAAGGTTATTATTTGATAAAGATCGACAACACAGTTACCCAAAGCAGATTACTTGTTGAGCAATATCCCAGCACCGTTTCACAATGTTCTGCATCAAAGTAAGGAGATTTGTTGCTTTTGCTTTGATGTCGCTTTAACAGGCAGACAAAAAACCACCCCACCACTGATTAACAGTGCCTAGTATAACCTCTCAGTGCCCAGCACGGGGACCTCTGCTGATGGTTCAGACCCAGCTTTGAAAGATTCCGGCTTTGCCATCAGCGTTTAGACTGTCGGTGTGACAGAGCCCCGCAGCAAACACACAGGGAATGACAGAGCCCCGCAGCAAACACACAGGGAATGACAGAGCCCCGCAGCAAACACACAGGGAATGACAGAGCCCCGCAGCAAACACACAGGGAATGACAGAGCCCCGCTGCAAACACACAGGGAATGACAGAGCCCCGCAGCAAACACACAGGGAATGACAGAGCCCCGCTGCAAACACACAGGGAATGACAGAGCCCCGCAGCAAACACACAGGGAATGACAGAGCCCCGCTGCAAACACACAGGGAATGACAGAGCCCCGCAGCAAACACACAGGGAATGACAGAGCCCCGCAGCAAACACACAGGGAATGACAGAGCCCCGCAGCAAACACACAGGGAATGACAGGGCCCCGCAGCAAACACACAGGGAATGACAGAGCCCCGCAGCAAACACACAGGGAATGACAGAGCACCGCTGCAAACACACAGGGAATGACAGAGCCCCGCAGCAAACACACAGGGAATGACAGAGCCCCGCTGCAAACACACAGGGAATGACAGAGCCCCGCAGCAAACACACAGGGAATGACAGGGCCCCGCTGCAAACACACAGGGAATGACAGAGCCCCGCTGCAAACACACAGGGAATGACAGAGCCCCGCTGCAAACACACAGGGAATGACAGAGCCCCGCAGCAAACACGCAGGGAATGACAGAGCCCCGCTGCAAACACACAGGTAATGACAGAGCCCTGCTGCAAACACACAGGGAATGACAGAGCCCTGCAGCAAACACACAGGGAATGACAGAGCCCCGCAGCAAACACACACAGGGAATGACAGAGCCTCGCAGCAAACACACAGGGAATGACAGAGCCCCGCTGCAAACACACAGGGAATGACAGAGCCCCGCTGCAAACACACAGGGAATGACAGAGCCCCGCTGCAAACACACAGGGAATGACAGAGCCCCGCAGCAAACACACAGGGAATGACAGAGCCCCGCAGCAAACACACAGGGAATGACAGAGCCCCGCAGCAAACACACAGGGAATGACAGAGCCCGCAGCAAACACACAGGGAATGACAGAGCCCTGCAGCAAACACACAGGGAATGACAGAGCCCTGCAGCAAACACACAGGGAATGACAGAGCCCTGCAGCAAACACACAGGGAATGACAGAGCCCTGCAGCAAACACACAGGGAATGACAGAGCCCCGCTGCAAACACACAGGGAATGACAGAGACCCGCTGCAAACACACAGGGAATGACAGAGACCCGCTGCAAACACACAGGGAATGACAGAGCCCCGCTGCAAACACACAGGGAATGACAGAGCCCCGCTGCAAACACACAGGGAATGACAGAGCCCCGCTGCAAACACACAGGGAATGACAGAGCCTCGCTGCAAACACACAGGGAATGACAGAGCCCCGCTGCAAACACACAGGGAATGACAGAGCCCCGCTGCAAACACACAGGGAATGACAGAGCCCCGCTGCAAACACACAGGGAATGACAGAGCCCCGCTGCAAACACACAGAGAATGACAGAGCCCCGCTGCAAACACACAGGGAATGACAGAGCCCCGCAGCAAACACACAGGGAATGACAGAGCCTCGCTGCAAACACACAGAGAATGACAGAGCCCCGCTGCAAACACACAGGGAATGACAGAGCCCCGCAGCAAACACACAGGGAATGACAGAGCCCGCAGCAAACACACAGGGAATGACAGAGCCCGCAGCAAACACACAGGGAATGACAGAGCCCCGCTGCAAACACACAGGGAATGACAGAGCCCGCAGCAAACACACAGGGAATGACAGAGCCCCGCAGCAAACACACAGAGAATGACAGAGCCCCGCTGCAAACACACAGGGAATGACAGAGCCCCGCAGCAAACACACAGGGAATGACAGAGCCCCGCTGCAAACACACAGGGAATGACAGAGCCCCGCAGCAAACACACAGGGAATGACAGAGCCTCGCTGCAAACACACAGGGAATGACAGAGCCCCGCTGCAAACACACAGGGAATGACAGAGCCCCGCTGCAAACACACAGGGAATGACAGAGCCCCGCTGCAAACACACAGGGAATGACAGAGCCCCGCTGCAAACACACAGGGAATGACAGAGCCCCGCTGCAAACACACAGGGAATGACAGAGCCCCGCTGCAAACACACAGAGAATGACAGAGCCCCGCTGCAAACACACAGGGAATGACAGAGCCCCGCAGCAAACACACAGGGAATGACAGAGCCTCGCTGCAAACACACAGAGAATGACAGAGCCCCGCTGCAAACACACAGGGAATGACAGAGCCCCGCAGCAAACACACAGGGAATGACAGAGCCCGCAGCAAACACACAGGGAATGACAGAGCCCCGCTGCAAACACACAGGGAATGACAGAGCCCGCAGCAAACACACAGGGAATGACAGAGCCCCGCTGCAAACACACAGGGAATGACAGAGCCCGCAGCAAACACACAGGGAATGACAGAGCCCGCAGCAAACACACAGGGAATGACAGAGCCCCGCTGCAAACACACAGGGAATGACAGAGCCCGCAGCAAACACACAGGGAATGACAGAGCCCCGCAGCAAACACACAGAGAATGACAGAGCCCCGCTGCAAACACACAGGGAATGACAGAGCCCGCAGCAAACACACAGGGAATGACAGAGCCCCGCTGCAAACACACAGGGAATGACAGAGCCCCGCTGCAAACACACAGGGAATGACAGAGCCCCGCTGCAAACACACAGAGAATGACAGAGCCCCGCTGCAAACACACAGGGAATGACAGAGCCCCGCAGCAAACACACAGGGAATGACAGAGCCCCGCAGCAAACACACAGGGAATGACAGAGCCCCGCTGCAAACACACAGGGAATGACAGAGCCCCGCTGCAAACACACAGGGAATGACAGAGCCCCGCAGCAAACACACAGGGAATGACAGAGCCCCGCTGCAAACACACAGGGAATGACAGAGCCCGCAGCAAACACACAGGGAATGACAGAGCCCCGCTGCAAACACACAGGGAATGACAGAGCCCCGCTGCAAACACACAGGGAATGACAGAGCCCCGCAGCAAACACACAGGGAATGACAGAGCCCCGCTGCAAACACACAGGGAATGACAGAGCCCCGCAGCAAACACACAGGGAATGACAGAGCCCCGCAGCAAACACACAGGGAATGACAGAGCCCCGCAGCAAACACACAGGGAATGACAGGGCCCCGCAGCAAACACACAGGGAATGACAGAGCCCCGCAGCAAACACACAGGGAATGACAGAGCACCGCTGCAAACACACAGGGAATGACAGAGCCCCGCAGCAAACACACAGGGAATGACAGAGCCCCGCTGCAAACACACAGGGAATGACAGAGCCCCGCAGCAAACACACAGGGAATGACAGGGCCCCGCTGCAAACACACAGGGAATGACAGAGCCCCGCTGCAAACACACAGGGAATGACAGAGCCCCGCTGCAAACACACAGGGAATGACAGAGCCCCGCAGCAAACACGCAGGGAATGACAGAGCCCCGCTGCAAACACACAGGGAATGACAGAGCCCTGCTGCAAACACACAGGGAATGACAGAGCCCTGCAGCAAACACACAGGGAATGACAGAGCCCCGCAGCAAACACACACAGGGAATGACAGAGCCTCGCAGCAAACACACAGGGAATGACAGAGCCCCGCTGCAAACACACAGGGAATGACAGAGCCCCGCTGCAAACACACAGGGAATGACAGAGCCCCGCTGCAAACACACAGGGAATGACAGAGCCCCGCAGCAAACACACAGGGAATGACAGAGCCCCGCAGCAAACACACAGGGAATGACAGAGCCCCGCAGCAAACACACAGGGAATGACAGAGCCCGCAGCAAACACACAGGGAATGACAGAGCCCTGCAGCAAACACACAGGGAATGACAGAGCCCTGCAGCAAACACACAGGGAATGACAGAGCCCTGCAGCAAACACACAGGGAATGACAGAGCCCTGCAGCAAACACACAGGGAATGACAGAGCCCCGCTGCAAACACACAGGGAATGACAGAGACCCGCTGCAAACACACAGGGAATGACAGAGACCCGCTGCAAACACACAGAGAATGACAGAGCCCCGCTGCAAACACACAGGGAATGACAGAGCCCCGCTGCAAACACACAGGGAATGACAGAGCCCCGCTGCAAACACACAGGGAATGACAGAGCCTCGCTGCAAACACACAGGGAATGACAGAGCCCCGCTGCAAACACACAGGGAATGACAGAGCCCCGCTGCAAACACACAGGGAATGACAGAGCCCCGCTGCAAACACACAGGGAATGACAGAGCCCCGCTGCAAACACACAGAGAATGACAGAGCCCCGCTGCAAACACACAGGGAATGACAGAGCCCCGCAGCAAACACACAGGGAATGACAGAGCCTCGCTGCAAACACACAGAGAATGACAGAGCCCCGCTGCAAACACACAGGGAATGACAGAGCCCCGCAGCAAACACACAGGGAATGACAGAGCCCGCAGCAAACACACAGGGAATGACAGAGCCCGCAGCAAACACACAGGGAATGACAGAGCCCCGCTGCAAACACACAGGGAATGACAGAGCCCGCAGCAAACACACAGGGAATGACAGAGCCCCGCAGCAAACACACAGAGAATGACAGAGCCCCGCTGCAAACACACAGGGAATGACAGAGCCCCGCAGCAAACACACAGGGAATGACAGAGCCCCGCTGCAAACACACAGGGAATGACAGAGCCCCGCAGCAAACACACAGGGAATGACAGAGCCTCGCTGCAAACACACAGGGAATGACAGAGCCCCGCTGCAAACACACAGGGAATGACAGAGCCCCGCTGCAAACACACAGGGAATGACAGAGCCCCGCTGCAAACACACAGGGAATGACAGAGCCCCGCTGCAAACACACAGGGAATGACAGAGCCCCGCTGCAAACACACAGGGAATGACAGAGCCCCGCTGCAAACACACAGAGAATGACAGAGCCCCGCTGCAAACACACAGGGAATGACAGAGCCCCGCAGCAAACACACAGGGAATGACAGAGCCTCGCTGCAAACACACAGAGAATGACAGAGCCCCGCTGCAAACACACAGGGAATGACAGAGCCCCGCAGCAAACACACAGGGAATGACAGAGCCCGCAGCAAACACACAGGGAATGACAGAGCCCCGCTGCAAACACACAGGGAATACAGAGCCCGCAGCAAACACACAGGGAATGACAGAGCCCCGCTGCAAACACACAGGGAATGACAGAGCCCGCAGCAAACACACAGAGAATGACAGAGCCCCGCTGCAAACACACAGGGAATGACAGAGCCCGCAGCAAACACACAGGGAATGACAGAGCCCCGCTGCAAACACACAGGGAATGACAGAGCCCCGCTGCAAACACACAGGGAATGACAGAGCCCCGCTGCAAACACACAGAGAATGACAGAGCCCCGCTGCAAACACACAGGGAATGACAGAGCCCCGCAGCAAACACACAGGGAATGACAGAGCCCCGCAGCAAACACACAGGGAATGACAGAGCCCCGCTGCAAACACACAGGGAATGACAGAGCCCCGCAGCAAACACACAGGGAATGACAGAGCCCGCTGCAAACACACACAGGGAATGACAGAGCCTCGCAGCAAACACACAGGGAATGACAGAGCCCCGCAGCAAACACACAGGGAATGACAGAGCCCCGCAGCAAACACACAGGGAATGACAGAGCCCCGCAGCAAACACACAGGGAATGACAGAGCCCCGCTGCAAACACACAGGGAATGACAGAGCCCCGCTGCAAACACACAGGGAATGACAGAGCCCCGCAGCAAACACACAGGGAATGACAGAGCCCGCTGCAAACACACACAGGGAATGACAGAGCCTCGCAGCAAACACACAGGGAATGACAGAGCCCCGCAGCAAACACACAGGGAATGACAGAGCCCCGCAGCAAACACACAGGGAATGACAGAGCCCCGCTGCAAATACACAGGGAATGACAGAGCCCCGCTGCAAACACACAGGGAATGACAGAGCCCCGCAGCAAACACACAGGGAATGACAGAGCCCCGCAGCAAACACACAGGGAATGACAGAGCCCGCTGCAAACACACACAGGGAATGACAGAGCCTCGCAGCAAACACACAGGGAATGACAGAGCCCCGCAGCAAACACACAGGGAATGACAGAGCCCCGCAGCAAACACACAGGGAATGACAGAGCCCCGCAGCAAACACACAGGGAATGACAGAGCCCCGCAGCAAACACACACAGGGAATGACAGAGCCCCGCAGCAAACACACACAGGGAATGACAGAGCCCCGCAGCAAACACACAGGGAATGACAGAGCCCCGCAGCAAACACACAGGGAATGACAGAGCCCCGCAGCAAACACACAGGGAATGACAGAGCCCCGCAGCAAACACACAGGGAATGACAGAGCCCCGCAGCAAACACACAGGGAATGACAGAGCCCCGCTGCAAACACACAGGGAATGACAGAGCCCCGCTGCAAACACACAGGGAATGACAGAGCCCCGCAGCAAACACACAGGGAATGACAGAGCCCCGCAGCAAACATACAGAGAATGACAGAGCCCCGCTGCAAACACACAGGGAATGACAGAGCCTCGCTGCAAACACACAGGGAATGACAGAGCCCCGCAGCAAACACACAGAGAATGACAGAGCCCCGCTGCAAACACACAGGGAATGACAGAGCCCCGCTGCAAACACACAGAGAATGACAGAGCCCCGCTGCAAACACACAGGGAATGACAGAGCCCGCTGCAAACACACAGGGAATGACAGAGCCCCGCAGCAAACACACAGGGAATGACAGAGCCCGCTGCAAACACACAGAGAATGACAGAGCCCCGCAGCAAACACACAGGGAATGACAGAGCCCCGCAGCAAACACACAGGGAATGACAGAGCCCCGCTGCAAACACACAGGGAATGACAGAGCCCCGCAGCAAACACACAGAGAATGACAGAGCCCCGCTGCAAACACACAGGGAATGACAGAGCCCCGCTGCAAACACACAGGGAATGACAGAGCCCCGCAGCAAACACACAGAGAATGACAGAGCCCCGCAGCAAACACACAGAGAATGACAGAGCCCCGCAGCAAACACACAGAGAATGACAGAGCCCCGCAGCAAACACACAGGGAATGACAGAGCCCCGCTGCAAACACACAGGGAATGACAGAGCCCCGCAGCAAACACACAGGGAATGACAGAGCCCCGCAGCAAACACACAGGGAATGACAGAGCCCCGCAGCAAACACACAGGGAATGACAGAGCCCCGCAGCAAACACACAGGGAATGACAGAGCCCCGCAGCAAACACACAGGGAATGACAGAGCCCCGCAGCAAACACACAGGGAATGACAGAGCCCCGCAGCAAACACACGGAATGACAGAGCCCCGCTGCAAACACACAGGGAATGACAGAGCCCCGCAGCAAACACACAGGGAATGACAGAGCCCCGCTGCATACACACAGGGAATGACAGAGCCCCGCAGCAAACACACAGGGAATGACAGAGCCCCGCAGCAAACACACAGGGAATGACAGAGCCCCGCAGCAAACACACAGGGAATGACAGAGCCCCGCTGCAAACACACAGGGAATGACAGAGCCCCGCTGCATACACACAGGGAATGACAGAGCCCCGCAGCAAACACACAGGGAATGACAGAGCCCCGCTGCATACACACAGGGAATGACAGAGCCCCGCAGCAAACACACAGGGAATGACAGAGCCCCGCTGCAAACACACAGGGAATGACAGAGCCCCGCAGCAAACACACAGGGAATGACAGAGCCCCGCAGCAAACACACAGGGAATGACAGAGCCCCGCAGCAAACACACAGGGAATGACAGAGCCCCGCTGCAAACACACAGGGAATGACAGAGCCCCGCAGCAAACACACAGGGAATGACAGAGCCCCGCAGCAAACACACAGGGAATGACAGAGCCCCGCTGCAAACACACAGAGAATGACAGAGCCCCGCAGCAAACACACAGGGAATGACAGAGCCCCGCAGCAAACACACAGGGAATGACAGAGCCCCGCAGCAAACACACAGGGAATGACAGAGCCCCGCAGCAAACACACAGGGAATGACAGAGCCCCGCTGCAAACACACAGAGAATGACAGAGCCCCGCAGCAAACACACAGGGAATGACAGAGCCCCGCTGCAAACACACAGGGAATGACAGAGCCCCGCAGCAAACACACAGGGAATGACAGAGCCCCGCAGCAAACACACAGGGAATGACAGAGCCCCGCAGCAAACACACAGGGAATGACAGAGCCCCGCTGCAAACACACAGGGAATGACAGAGCCCCGCAGCAAACACACAGGGAATGACAGAGCCCCGCAGCAAACACACAGAGAATGACAGAGCCCCGCTGCAAACACACAGGGAATGACAGAGCCTCGCTGCAAACACACAGGGAATGACAGAGCCCCGCAGCAAACACACAGAGAATGACAGAGCCCCGCTGCAAACACACAGGGAATGACAGAGCCCCGCTGCAAACACACAGGGAATGACAGAGCCCCGCTGCAAACACACAGGGAATGACAGAGCCCGCTGCAAACACACAGGGAATGACAGAGCCCCGCAGCAAACACACAGGGAATGACAGAGCCCCGCTGCAAACACACAGGGAATGACAGAGCCCGCTGCAAACACACAGGGAATGACAGAGCCCCGCTGCAAACACACAGGGAATGACAGAGCCCCGCTGCAAACACACAGGGAATGACAGAGCCCCGCTGCAAACACACAGGGAATGACAGAGCCCCGCTGCAAACACACAGGGAATGACAGAGCCCCGCTGCAAACACACAGGGAATGACAGAGCCCCGCTGCAAACACACAGGGAATGACAGAGCCCCGCTGCAAACACACAGGGAATGACAGAGCCCCGCAGCAAACACACAGAGAATGACAGAGCCCCGCTGCAAACACACAGGGAATGACAGAGCCCCGCAGCAAACACACAGGGAATGACAGAGCCCCGCTGCAAACACACAGGGAATGACAGAGCCTCGCTGCAAACACACAGGGAATGACAGAGCCCCGCAGCAAACACACAGAGAATGACAGAGCCCCGCTGCAAACACACAGGGAATGACAGAGCCCCGCTGCAAACACACAGAGAATGACAGAGCCCCGCAGCAAACACACAGAGAATGACAGAGCCCCGCAGCAAACACACAGAGAATGACAGAGCCCCGCAGCAAACACACAGAGAATGACAGAGCCCCGCTGCAAACACACCGGGAATGACAGAGCCCCGCAGCAAACACACAGGGAATGACAGAGCCCCGCAGCAAACACACAGGGAATGACAGAGCCCCGCTGCAAACACACAGGGAATGACAGAGCCCCGCTGCAAACACACAGGGAATGACAGAGCCCCGCAGCAAACACACAGGGAATGACAGAGCCCCGCAGCAAACACACAGGGAATGACAGAGCCCCGCAGCAAACACACAGGGAATGACAGAGCCCCGCTGCAAACACACAGGGAATGACAGAGCCCCGCAGCAAACACACAGGGAATGACAGAGCCCCGCAGCAAACACACAGGGAATGATAGAGCCCCGCAGCAAACACACAGGGAATGACAGAGCCCCGCAGCAAACACACAGAGAATGACAGAGCCCCGCTGCAAACACACCGGGAATGACAGAGCCCCGCAGCAAACACACAGGGAATGACAGAGCCCCGCAGCAAACACACAGGGAATGACAGAGCCCCGCAGCAAACACACAGGGAATGACAGAGCCCCGCTGCAAACACACAGAGAATGACAGAGCCCCGCTGCAAACACACAGGGAATGACAGAGCCCCGCTGCAAACACACAGGGAATGACAGAGCCCCGCTGCAAACACACAGAGAATGACAGAGCCCCGCTGCAAACACACAGGGAATGACAGAGCCCCGCTGCAAACACACAGGGAATGACAGAGCCCCGCAGCAAACACACAGGGAATGACAGAGCCCCGCAGCAAACACACAGGGAATGACAGAGCCCCGCAGCAAACACACAGGGAATGACAGAGCCCCGCTGCAAACACACAGAGAATGACAGAGCCCCGCTGCAAACACACAGGGAATGACAGAGCCCCGCTGCAAACACACAGGGAATGACAGAGCCCCGCTGCAAACACACAGGGAATGACAGAGCCCCGCTGCAAACACACAGAGAATGACAGAGCCCCGCTGCAAACACACAGGGAATGACAGAGCCCCGCAGCAAACACACAGGGAATGACAGAGCCCGCTGCAAACACACAGAGAATGACAGAGCCCCGCTGCAAACACACAGAGAATGACAGAGCCCCGCTGCAAACACACAGGGAATGACAGAGCCCCGCAGCAAACACACAGGGAATGACAGAGCCCCGCAGCAAACACACAGGGAATGACAGAGCCCCGCTGCAAACACACAGGGAATGACAGAGCCCCGCTGCAAACACACAGGGAATGACAGAGCCCCGCTGCAAACACACAGGGAATGACAGAGCCCCGCAGCAAACACACAATGAATGACAGAGCCCCGCTGCAAACACACAGAGAATGACAGAGCCCCGCTGCAAACACACAGGGAATGACAGAGCCCCGCAGCAAACACACAGGGAATGACAGAGCCCCGCTGCAAACACACAGAGAATGACAGAGCCCCGCTGCAAACACACAATGAATGACAGAGCCCCGCTGCAAACACACAGAGAATGACAGAGCCCCGCTGCAAACACACAGGGAATGACAGAGCCCCGCAGCAAACACACAGGGAATGACAGAGCCCCGCTGCAAACACACAGAGAATGACAGAGCCCCGCTGCAAACACACAGGGAATGACAGAGCCCCGCAGCAAACACACAGGGAATGACAGAGCCCCGCTGCAAACACACAGGGAATGACAGAGCCCCGCAGCAAACACACAATGAATGACAGAGCCCCGCTGCAAACACACAGAGAATGACAGAGCCCCGCTGCAAACACACAGGGAATGACAGAGCCCCGCAGCAAACACACAGGGAATGACAGAGCCCCGCTGCATACACACAGGGAATGACAGAGCCCCGCTGCAAACACACAGAGAATGACAGAGCCCCGCTGCAAACACACAGGGAATGACAGAGCCCCGCAGCAAACACACAGGGAATGACAGAGCCCCGCTGCAACCACACAGAGAATGACAGAGCCCCGCAGCAAACACACAGGGAATGACAGAGCCCCGCTGCAAACACACAGGGAATGACAGAGCCCCGCTGCAAACACACAGGGAATGACAGAGCCCCGCTGCAAACACACAGAGAATGACAGAGCCCCGCTGCATACACACAGGGAATGACAGAGCCCCGCTGCAAACACACAGAGAATGACAGAGCCCCGCTGCAAACACACAGGGAATGACAGAGCCCCGCAGCAAACACACAGGGAATGACAGAGCCCGCAGCAAACACACAGGGAATGACAGAGCCCGCAGCAAACACACAGGGAATGACAGAGCCCCGCTGCAAACACACAGGGAATGACAGAGCCCCGCAGCAAACACACAGGGAATGACAGAGCCCGCAGCAAACACACAGGGAATGACAGAGCCCCGCTGCAAACACACAGGGAATGACAGAGCCCCGCTGCAAACACACAGGGAATGACAGAGCCCCGCTGCAAACACACAGGGAATGACAGAGCCCCGCTGCAAACACACAGGGAATGACAGAGCCCCGCTGCAAACACACAGGGAATGACAGAGCCCCGCTGCAAACACACAGGGAATGACAGAGCCCCGCTGCAAACACACAGGGAATGACAGAGCCCCGCTGCAAACACACAGGGAATGACAGAGCCCCGCTGCAAACACACAGGGAATGACAGAGCCTCGCTGCAAACACACAGGGAATGACAGAGCCCCGCAGCAAACACACAGGGAATGACAGAGCCCCGCTGCAAACACACAGGGAATGACAGAGCCCCGCTGCAAACACACAGGGAATGACAGAGCCCCGCTGCAAACACACAGGGAATGACAGAGCCCCGCAGCAAACACACAGGGAATGACAGGGCCCCGCAGCAAACACACAGGGAATGACAGAGCCCCGCAGCAAACACACAGGGAATGACAGAGCCCCGCTGCAAACACACAGGGAATGACAGAGCCCCGCAGCAAACACACAGGGAATGACAGAGCCCCGCTGCAAACACACAGGGAATGACAGCGCCCCGCAGCAAACACACAGGGAATGACAGAGCCCCGCTGCAAACACACAGGGAATGACAGAGCCCCGCAGCAAACACACAGGGAATGACAGAGCCCCGCAGCAAACACACAGGGAATGACAGAGCCCCGCTGCAAACACACAGGGAATGACAGAGCCCCGCTGCAAACACACAGGGAATGACAGAGCCCCGCTGCAAACACACAGGGAATGACAGAGCCCCGCAGCAAACACACAGGGAATGACAGAGCCCCGCAGCAAACACACAGGGAATGACAGAGCCCCGCTGCAAACACACAGGGAATGACAGAGCCCCGCTGCAAACACACAGGGAATGACAGAGCCCCGCAGCAAACACACAGGGAATGACAGAGCCCCGCAGCAAACACACAGGGAATGACAGAGCCCCGCTGCAAACACACAGGGAATGACAGAGCCCCGCTGCAAACACACAGGGAATGACAGAGCCCCGCAGCAAACACACAGGGAATGACAGAGCCCCGCAGCAAACACACAGGGAATGACAGAGCCCGCTGCAAACACACACAGGGAATGACAGCGCCCCGCAGCAAACACACAGGGAATGACAGAGCCCCGCAGCAAACACACAGGGAATGACAGAGCCCCGCAGCAAACACACAGGGAATGACAGAGCCCCGCAGCAAACACACAGGGAATGACAGAGCCCCGCTGCAAACACACAGGGAATGACAGAGCCCCGCTGCAAACACACAGGGAATGACAGAGCCCCGCAGCAAACACACAGGGAATGACAGAGCCCCGTTGCAAACACACAGGGAATGACAGAGCCCCGCAGCAAACACACAGGGAATGACAGAGCCCCGCTGCAAACACACAGGGAATGACAGAGCCCCGCTGCAAACACACAGGGAATGACAGAGCCCCGCTGCAAACACACAGGGAATGACAGAGCCCCGCTGCAAACACACAGGGAATGACAGAGCCCCGCTGCAAACACACAGGGAATGACAGAGCCCCGCAGCAAACACACAGGGAATGACAGAGCCCCGCAGCAAACACACAGGGAATGACAGAGCCCCGCTGCAAACACACAGGGAATGACAGAGCCCCGCTGCAAACACACAGGGAATGACAGAGCCCCGCTGCAAACACACAGGGAATGACAGAGCCCCGCTGCAAACACACATGGAATGACAGAGCCCCGCAGCAAACACACAGGGAATGACAGAGCCCCGCTGCAAACACACAGGGAATGACAGAGCCCCGCTGCAAACACACAGGGAATGACAGAGCCCCGCTGCAAACACACAGGGAATGACAGAGCCCCGCTGCAAACACACAGGGAATGACAGAGCCCCGCTGCAAACACACAGGGAATGACAGAGCCCCGCTGCAAACACACAGGGAATGACAGAGCCTCGCTGCAAACACACAGGGAATGACAGAGCCCCGCAGCAAACACACAGGGAATGACAGAGCCCCGCTGCAAACACACAGGGAATGACAGAGCCCCGCAGCAAACACACAGGGAATGACACAGCCCCGCTGCAAACACACAGGGAATGACAGAGCCCCGCTGCAAACACACAGGGAATGACAGAGCCCCGCTGCAAACACACAGGGAATGACAGAGCCCCGCTGCAAACACACAGGGAATGACAGAGCCCCGCTGCAAACACACAGGGAATGACAGAGCCCCGCTGCAAACACACAGGGAATGACAGAGCCCCGCTGCAAACACACAGGGAATGACAGAGCCCCGCAGCAAACACACAGGGAATGACAGAGCCCCGCAGCAAACACACAGGGAATGACAGAGCCCCGCTGCAAACACACAGGGAATGACAGAGCCCCGCAGCAAACACACAGGGAATGACAGAGCCCCGCAGCAAACACACAGGGAATGACAGAGCCCCGCAGCAAACACACAGGGAATGACAGAGCCCGCAGCAAACACACAGGGAATGACAGAGCCCCGCAGCAAACACACAGGGAATGACAGAGCCCCGCTGCAAACACACAGGGAATGACAGAGCCCGCAGCAAACACACAGGGAATGACAGAGCCCCGCAGCAAACACACAGGGAATGACAGAGCCCCGCTGCAAACACACAGGGAATGACAGAGCCCCGCAGCAAACACACAGGGAATGACAGAGCCCGCAGCAAACACACAGGGAATGACAGAGCCCCGCAGCAAACACACAGGGAATGACAGAGCCCCGCTGCAAACACACAGGGAATGACAGAGCCCCGCTGCAAACACACAGGGAATGACAGAGCCCCGCAGCAAACACACAGGGAATGACAGAGCCCCGCAGCAAACACACAGGGAATGACAGAGCCCCGCAGCAAACACACAGGGAATGACAGAGCCCCGCAGCAAACACACAGGGAATGACAGAGCCCCGCTGCAAACACACAGAGAATGACAGAGCCCCGCAGCAAACACACAGGGAATGACAGAGCCCCGCAGCAAACACACAGGGAATGACAGAGCCCCACAGCAAACACACAGGGAATGACAGAGCCCCGCTGCAAACACACAGGGAATGACAGAGCCCCGCTGCAAACACACAGAGAATGACAGCGCCCCGCTGCAAACACACAGGGAATGACAGCGCCCCGCTGCAAACACACAGGGAATGACAGAGCCCCGCAGCAAACACACAGAGAATGACAGAGCCCCGCAGCAAACACACAGGGAATGACAGAGCCCCGCAGCAAACACACAGGGAATGACAGAGCCTCGCTGCAAACACACAGGGAATGACAGAGCCCCGCAGCAAACACACAGGGAATGACAGAGCCCCGCAGCAAACACACAGGGAATGACAGAGCCCTGCAGCAAACACACAGGGAATGACAGAGCCCCGCTGCAAACACACAGAGAATGACAGAGCCCCGCAGCAAACACACAGGGAATGACAGAGCCCCGCAGCAAACACACAGGGAATGACAGAGACCCGCTGCAAACACACAGGGAATGACAGAGCCCCGCTGCAAACACACAGGGAATGACAGAGCCCCGCAGCAAACACACAGGGAATGACAGAGCCCCGCAGCAAACACACAGGGAATGACAGAGCCCCGCTGCAAACACACACAGGGAATGACAGAGCCCCGCAGCAAACACACACAGGGAATGACAGAGCCCCGCAGCAAACACACAGGGAATGACAGAGCCCCGCAGCAAACACACAGGGAATGACAGAGCCCCGCAGCAAACACACAGGGAATGACAGAGCCCCGCTGCAAACACACAGGGAATGACAGAGCCCCGCAGCAAACACACAGGGAATGACAGAGCCCCGCAGCAAACACACAGGGAATGACAGAGCCCCGCTGCAAACACACAGGGAATGACAGAGCCTCGCAGCAAACACACAGGGAATGACAGAGCCCCGCAGCAAACACACAGGGAATGACAGAGCCCCGCTGCAAACACACAGAGAATGACAGAGCCCCGCTGCAAACACACAGGGAATGACAGAGCCCCGCAGCAAACACACAGGGAATGACAGAGCCCCGCAGCAAACACACAGGGAATGACAGAGCCCCGCAGCAAACACACAGGGAATGACAGAGCCCCGCTGCAAACACACAGGGAATGACAGAGCCCCGCAGCAAACACACAGGGAATGACAGAGCCCCGCTGCAAACACACAGGGAATGACAGAGCCCCGCTGCAAACACACAGGGAATGACAGAGACCCGCTGCAAACACACAGGGAATGACAGAGCCCCGCTGCAAACACACAGGGAATGACAGAGCCCCGCTGCAAACACACAGGGAATGACAGAGCCCCGCAGCAAACACACAGGGAATGACAGAGCCCCGCAGCAAACACACAGGGAATGACAGAGCCCCGCAGCAAACACACAGGGAATGACAGAGCCCCGCAGCAAACACACAGGGAATGACAGAGCCCCGCTGCAAACACACAGGGAATGACAGAGCCCCGCTGCAAACACACAGGGAATGACAGAGCCCCGCTGCAAACACACAGGGAATGACAGAGCCCCGCAGCAAACACACAGAGAATGACAGAGCCCCGCAGCAAACACACAGGGAATGACAGAGCCCCGCTGCAAACACACAGGGAATGACAGAGACCCGCTGCAAACACACAGGGAATGACAGAGCCCCGCTGCAAACACACAGGGAATGACAGAGCCCCGCAGCAAACACACAGAGAATGACAGAGCCCCGCAGCAAACACACAGGGAATGACAGAGCCCCGCTGCAAACACACAGGGAATGACAGAGCCCCGCTGCAAACACACAGGGAATGACAGAGCCCCGCTGCAAACACACAGGGAATGACAGAGCCCCGCAGCAAACACACAGAGAATGACAGAGCCCCGCTGCAAACACACACAGGGAATGACAGAGCCCCGCAGCAAACACACAGGGAATGACAGAGACCCGCAGCAAACACACAGGGAATGACAGAGACCCGCAGCAAACACACAGGGAATGACAGAGCCCCGCAGCAAACACACAGGGAATGACAGAGCCCCGCAGCAAACACACAGGGAATGACAGAGCCCCGCAGCAAACACACAGGGAATGACAGAGCCCCGCAGCAAACACACAATGAATGACAGAGCCCCGCTGCAAACACACACAGGGAATGACAGAGCCCCGCTGCATACACACAGGGAATGACAGAGCCCCGCTGCAAACACACAGAGAATGACAGAGCCTCGCTGCAAACACACAGGGAATGACAGAGCCCCGCAGCAAACACACAGGGAATGACAGAGCCCCGCAGCAAACACACAGGGAATGACAGAGCCCCGCAGCAAACACACAGGGAATGACAGAGCCCCGCAGCAAACACACAGGGAATGACAGAGCCCCGCAGCAAACACACAGGGAATGACAGAGCCTCGCAGCAAACACACAGGGAATGACAGAGCCCCGCTGCAAACACACAGGGAATGACAGAGCCCCGCAGCAAAAACACAGGGAATGACAGAGCCCCGCTGCAAACACACAGGGAATGACAGAGCCCCGCAGCAAACACACAGGGAATGACAGAGCCCCGCAGCAAACACACAGGGAATGACAGAGCCCCGCTGCAAACACACAGGGAATGACAGAGCCTCGCTGCAAACACACAGGGAATGACAGAGCCCCGCAGCAAACACACAGGGAATGACAGAGCCCCGCTGCAAACACACAGGGAATGACAGAGCCCCGCTGCAAACACACAGGGAATGACAGAGCCTCGCTGCAAACACACAGGGAATGACTGAGCCCCGCTGCAAACACACAGGGAATAACAGAGCCCCGCAGCAAACACACAGGGAATGACAGAGCCCCGCTGCAAACACACAGGGAATGACAGAGCCCCGCTGCAAACACACAGGGAATGACAGAGCCCCGCAGCAAACACACAGGGAATGACAGAGCCCCGCTGCAAACACACAGGGAATGACAGAGCCCCGCTGCAAACACACAGGGAATGACAGAGCCCCGCTGCAAACACACAGGGAATGACAGAGCCCCGCAGCAAACACACAGGGAATGACAGAGCCCCGCAGCAAACACACAGGGAATGACAGAGCCCCGCTGCAAACACACACAGGGAATGACAGCGCCCCGCAGCAAACACACAGGGAATGACAGAGCCCCGCAGCAAACACACAGGGAATGACAGAGCCCCGCAGCAAACACACAGGGAATGACAGAGCCCCGCAGCAAACACACAGGGAATGACAGAGCCCCGCTGCAAACACACAGGGAATGACAGAGCCCCGCAGCAAACACACAGGGAATGACAGAGCCCCGCTGCAAACACACAGGGAATGACAGAGCCCCGCTGCAAACACACAGGGAATGACAGAGCCCCGCAGCAGACACACAGGGAATGACAGAGCCCCGCTGCAAACACACAGGGAATGACAGAGCCCCGCTGCAAACACACAGGGAATGACAGAGCCCCGCTGCAAACACACAGGGAATGACAGAGCCCCGCTGCAAACACACAGGGAATGACAGAGCTCCGCAGCAAACACACAGGGAATGACAGAGCCCCGCTGCAAACACACAGGGAATGACAGAGCCCCGCAGCAAACACACAGGGAATGACAGAGCCCCGCTGCAAACACACAGGGAATGACAGAGCCCCGCTGCAAACACACAGGGAATGACAGAGCCCCGCTGCAAACACACAGGGAATGACAGAGCCCCGCTGCAAACACACATGGAATGACAGAGCCCCGCTGCAAACACACAGGGAATGACAGAGCCTCGCAGCAAACACACAGGGAATGACAGAGCCCCGCTGCAAACACACAGGGAATGACAGAGCCCCGCTGCAAACACACAGGGAATGACAGAGCCCCGCAGCAAACACACAGGGAATGACAGAGCCCCGCTGCAAACACACAGGGAATGACAGAGCCCCGCAGCAAACACACAGGGAATGACAGAGCCCCGCTGCAAACACACAGGGAATGACAGAGCCCCGCAGCAAACACACAGGGAATGACAGAGCCCCGCTGCAAACACACAGGGAATGACAGAGCCCCGCTGCAAACACACAGGGAATGACAGAGCCCCGCAGCAAACACACAGGGAATGACAGAGCCCCGCAGCAAACACACAGGGAATGACAGAGCCCCGCTGCAAACACACAGGGAATGACAGAGCCCCGCAGCAAACACACAGGGAATGACAGAGCCCCGCTGCAAACACACAGGGAATGACAGCGCCCCGCTGCAAACACACAGGGAATGACAGAGCCCCGCTGCAAACACACAGGGAATGACAGAGCCCCGCAGCAAACACACAGGGAATGACAGAGACCCGCTGCAAACACACAGGGAATGACAGAGACCCGCTGCAAACACACAGGGAATGACAGAGCCCCGCTGCAAACACACAGGGAATGACAGAGCCCCGCAGCAAACACACAGGGAATGACAGAGCCCCGCAGCAAACACACAGGGAATGACAGAGCCCCGCAGCAAACACACAGGGAATGACAGAGCCCCGCAGCAAACACACAGGGAATGACAGAGCCCCGCTGCAAACACACAGGGAATGACAGAGCCCCGCTGCAAACACACAGGGAATGACAGAGCCCCGCAGCAAACACACAGGGAATGCCCCATTAAAAAGCAGCGCTGCATGTTGCATCGTTTGCCTATTTTTGCTATAGGATTGAAGGATTGAAGCATGGTGTGTCTGGAGCTAAACCCCATTATTTTTAGCTCTGGGGAATCTCTGCTTCTGGAGATGCAGAAATCCAAAGGGGAGGCCAGCATCTCTGCAGAGCTTAAAGGTCCTGGTCACACGAGCCCACAGGAAGCTGCAAGGGATGATGTCACAGCTTCCTATTGGCCCACGTGACATGGGACATTTAAACGCCACCATTATGTTAGGCACACAATTTCTCTGCCTGCGTAGATACCGACACCTTCTACGGAGGTATCTCTGGAAGCAGGGGGTCCCTGAAGCTGAAATAAAGGGGGTTCAGCTGCAGAGACCCCTGGCTTCAATCCTATCGGAAAATAATATAATATATTAATAATATATAGGGTCACGTGAACTTCGCTTTTAGTCCTGCTCTGTTCTCTTTCCCCAGCTTCAGACTTGCTCCGTGAGATGTTTTTTACACGGATGAACAGACTTCAATCCTTGACAGATGTTTGCGTTCCCTGTGCCTGCGATCCCCTCACTGTGGGAGGTTAATCTGAAGGAGTGACAGTGTGAAGGACGGAGCGCTCTCAGTGTATCTACTCCAGCCTGACACATTGCCTTGGTATGCATTCTACCCATGCTTGTATAAGGCAGAGGTGATCTCAGCGGCGCAAGGCGTCAACCTGTAGAGTATAAACACAAGACATGTTTCTTCTGCTGCATCATGCAGGGATTACTGCGTGGATTAGGCTGGAGGCAGGAGCTGTGGTATGCAGACACTTCATTGTATTTTGGTTCCTATTTTGATAAAGCAACTGTACACGATGGAACAGCGCAGGTACAAAGAGCCCTCTGTCCTGCTATTTAACTTGGAACCTGAAGCATTGGAAAAGGCAACTTGGGTCTGGTCACATGGAGTCGGGCTTTCAAGCAGGTACTCATCCATGTAACACCTAGGGCTGCCAGGTGTCCAGTATTGAACTGAACCGTCCTGTAAAAAATGAGAGGCAATACTAGACATGTATGTGTATACCGGTATTACCTCTCTGGACATAGTGACCTGACCGGCTTGGGGGGGCCACGGGATTTCCCCGAGCAGGGAGAGAGAAGAGCTGCTACTAGGGGCCTGGGCAGTTTCCTCCCTCCTGATTAGCTGATTCTGGGTAATGCAGCCAATCAGGAGGAGGTGTCAGGAGTCTGAGGCTGGGGCCAAGGAGAGGAGGAAACAGCATAGAGCAGAGAGAGAGTGTGAGTGTGTGTGTGTCGTGAGCACCTCGCACCTTTCACCATTGTGTCCAGTATTTTTGGAGAAGCCCCTTGGCAACCCTAGTAACACCTCCTCTTTCAACCTTAACTGAACACCTAAATGACAACCAGGGACCATCCAATCCGTGCATACCTTTGCCAGTATAAAGAGAGTTAACAAACGAAAATGTGTATCAATATTGATCGAGATTGACAGTGGAGCACAGGGAATATTAATTGGCACCTTTATTTCTGTAAATTAGTCATCTACTAGACGTTTTAACAATGAAGTATGTGTCCAGGATGATAACGTCAAACAAAACTCCAATAAACTCACCTGCTTCACGTTTAAAGTCCTATCGTATAACTGAAGTCCTCGAATAAACACCTGGAAGGGAGCTGTAATACTGGGTGGACGGGGCTTACCCTGGGATCCCAGCCTTTTCATCTCAAGCACATGTCAACCAGTTTCTCTGTGGTCTACATGAAAATGCAGAGTGCAGAGGCTTATCCTCAGACATTTTGTTTGGCCCAAAGACAGAGTAGCCCTAGATAATGAATTAACATGGAAAATGCCAGTGGAAAATTGGACACCCACAAAAATGTTTATTAAATTCCTGAGCACTATCAGTTTAAAACCGTAACGGATCCCAAGAATACAATTGGCGGATGTGTGTCCTGAATTACTGATGTACCTTACATGTGATAGTCACGTTACTCATCACAAGTTAAATGTCACCCAATGCTAGAGCAAAGAAAAATACAGGACTAAGATTAATTGTATATTGGCAACTGCTCACCAGGACCAGGAAAGGTGGGGAGTTTGTACTGTTCTAAATGATGTTAATCGCAGTCCACAATTCTATTTTTTTTTTCTGTTCTAAAGCTCTTCCCGTGGCTGCATTTGGGGGTTGTCCTAAGCAAAGGTGAGTTCTGAGTCCTACACCTTCAGAACCACGAATGAAAGATACTTTAATGAAGATCTATAAGTTGGGAAAGATGCAATGTGGTTTCCCACCCATACGAGAGTACTGTACATTATGAGTAGAATGCTAGGAGACATGCAGAAACACTGGGAGTAGATAGAAGTGTATTAGGTATTTCTGTGCATAGCAGGGAGGGTGCGAGAGCGCTTTTGATGACAGCATGTCACCTTGTGGATCTAAATGTTATTGACACTATTGAAATGCTTGAAGCATGACTGTCAGACAGAGTGAGAAAGAAATATCCAGGAGAGATAGAGAGGGGGTGAGAGGGAGAGGAGGGGGGTGAGAGGGAGAGGGGGGGTGGGGTGAGGAGGGCAGCCTATCTGAGATAAATGTCAGTGAAGTTCAGAACTTGAGTATTCGTGCAAACATTTAACAGAATGGATTTACGAGGTTTGCCAGCTACTGAGTTCTAAGAATGCAAATGTGCTTTAACATACAGGTGGGAGAGGGAGAATGGGGGTGGAGAGGGAGAAAGGGGGAATGGAAGCGGGAGAGGGAAAAAAGGAGAGGGAGATAGGGAGAGGGAAAATGGGAGCGGGAGAAAGGGAGAGTTGGAGAGGGAGAAAAGGAGAGGGAGATAGGGAGAGGGAGAATAGAAGAAGGAGAACAGAGAGGGAGAATGGGAGAGGGAGAATGGGAGAGGGAGAAACAGAGGGAGAATGGGAGGGAGAGAATGGGAGAAGGATAAATAGAGAGGGAGAATAGAAGAGAGGGAGAAACAGAGAGGGAGAGGGAGAATTGGAGGGAGAGAATGGGAGAGGGATAAATAGAGGGAGAATAGAAGAGAAGGAGAAACAGAGAGGGAGAGGGAGAAAGAAAGGGAGAATGGGAGAGGGAGAATAGAAGAGCGGGAGAAAGGGAGAGGGAGAAAAAAAGGGGGAGACAGGGAGATGAAGTCTGTGTGTGTGCGTGCCGTACGAAGGACACTCAACATTTCCCACAGTGCATCCCAAGTCCCGAAAACAGGAGACAGTAACAATGGCTGCAAAAACATTGACACAATTAATGCAGGGACCGTGACAAATGATATCATTTGGCGATTACTTCACAGATCACCGGCCATGAGAAACAGGATTAAAGCAAAAGGCTACATTTGCCTAACTCGGCAAAACTAGTGGAGGGACAGTTGGACAACCCGAGCCCACACTGTCGAGTCTCTATGACAGGGGTGGCCAACTCCAGTCCTCAAGGGCCACCAACAGGTCAAGTTTTAAGGGTATCCCTGCTTCAGCAGAGGTGGTGCAGTTGAAGAATGAGCCACTGATTGAGCCACCTGTGCTGAAGCAGGGATATCCTGAAAACCTGACCTGGCCCTTGAGGACTGGAGATGGCCACCCCTGCTCTAGGGGAACAACAAACACTGCAGAGGTTACTGTCCCACATGCTGTGCTGGATTTCTTTGGATACATGGGAACCAACGTGTGGAAGGAGGTGAGAAGATGGGATCCATTTCAGTTTTATTTTATTATTTATATATATTCATGGCATCAAATGTATACACCGCATGTCTCAGGATCCGTACAATTAATCTGGATTAGTACGATTAATCAGAATACAGAAAACACCATTATGACAGTGTATCCAAGTCTCCCGGCTACAAACCACGAGCAAAAAAAACGTCGCCATATTTAAGTCCGTTGGATTTTTTTATTTGATAAATCAAATGCAATGTTTTTGCTCTAGTTTTGCCCCAGTTTCCCATCCGAGAGGCTCTGATACATAACCCCCTAACATGGGGTAAGACCACCAGATAGCCTCCCGCCTGCTTAACGGCGGCAAACAAAATACCAAGGGAAAACCTATCCATAGCTTTCTACAGGATTGATTTCGTTGATAAATCTGGATCTCTTCTGGATACATGAACCCCCCCCAAAAAAATAGGGGAAAGGCAGATCTGTTATATGGGTTTCTCAGAATAAACGGCTATGATAGTCTCTGTGATGGACTGCTGATGTCTACAGCAGCAATGGCATTAACCAATCCTTTTTCCACTTTACCAATGACCTACAGAAATAAGGTGGGGAACGGTTGAGGATGTTTTAATGTAGGACCATGCACCCTCACAATGGGGGGGGTATTAGGTTGGTGGCAGAGTTGAATTATTTGCATGCAGAGCTAACCTGCTGCCGTAACGATGGAAATCTTATAGGGAGGTTGCAGCATTGTCCAGCTGGGCACATCGCACCAAGGGAACAATACAGGAAATGAGTATTCCATAGGCATGCAGGAAATGGAAATCTCCTGTAGCTCTGGTGTCAGTGAAGTACATTTACCCAACACAGCGTGACTGTTCCAGGCAAGAATTCCAGCGTCCTTCCTGAATTATAACACGTTACCTTTCCCGTGCTCTGCTATATTGGGTTTGCAAAAGACGGCAACGGCCATCTAGCACTTTCTCTACCATTTTTTTTTTGCTCCTGGAATGACTTTCCTCTTTAGAAACAAATAGGTTACCCTCTGCTGTGTGATTATGTGTGAGCTTTTCCAAGTTACGCTGAGACGCCTGAGCTACTATGCAATGTTCAATGCAATCTACTTTCATTAAGGGCTGGAGGAGCAGCCCAGTGAGTAAGGACTGAGCCTGAAACTGACACTCAGGGAAACTGATTCAATTCCCGGTGTCGGCTCCTTGTGACCTTGGACGAGTCACTTTACCTCCCTGGGCCTCAGGCACAACATCAGTGACTGTAAGTTCATCTGGGCAGGGACTGTGTCTGTAAAAATTGCTGTGTGCCGTGAGCTATACTGTAATTGTGACGCGCGTTGAGTCTAATTGGGAGAAAAAGGCTATATACAATAAAGTTATTTAGATAGGTTCCATTTATATAATGATAGTAGTGATCTGGGCTCAGTTGTAGAAGCAATTTTGTTTTAAAAAATAATGTTTACAATGATGCTCACTGTTTAAAATCCTGCATAATGATGTTTTCCAGCCATTTTCTAAAAAAACAGATCTAGTGAATGGCTATTTGTCTTTTATCTCTGGTGTGAAAGCGCTCCACAGCACTGAATGGGTTAAAAGCATGGCAAACGTTGACAACAGTTGTTGTATTTGTCCAACCATTCAAATTCAGATTTACTGGATTAACTAAGGAGGGAGTAGGGGGTATGATACCTTTGACTGGACCAACAACTACTTGAAACGTTACAAGCTTTCCAACCTCTCAGGGTCCTTCGTTGGGTATCATGTATAATGCCACCCCGATGAGGTATCCGGAGAGGTTCAAAAGCTTGGAACATATCAACTACTTGTTGGTCCAACAAAAGGTATCATACCCCTACTCCCTCTCCCATCTTTGTTACTACTACATGGAAGAAAGGACCAACACGACTACCTCACCCTTTTTTGCTGGATCAGCGTATGCTCTTGAATGTTGTGTGTGGTCCTTCATGCATTCGCTCACACGTGACAGTCAAGCCCTGCGTAAGGCTCTCCACGATAGAACCATCTCTATTTTGTATTGTTTGACTGTGACGCTCTTACACTTTCTTACCGTCAGTGAAGGCTTCCCATTGGTACAGGCGCCCCATGAACTCCTGGCTGTTAAAGGTGGCACACTGCACTGCTCTTGCATCGGGCTGGCCTGCTAGACATGGCTGAGGACAGAAGAGGAGAACAATGCAGAGATAAACTTGTGCTTTCAACCGGCTGCTATTAAGAGGTATTTTTATATTAGTGGCAATGGACGTCAGAGCTCAGAGTCCTCAAGTGTAACATGAAACAAATGAAAAAACAACAATAGTGCAATATAGCAGAATGACATGGCACAGATGGAGGAAATAGGTGGATGTGTCACACTCACACTCTGGCAGATGGAATCACACGTATGGAGTGATTAACAGGAGCAGGTAGCTATGTTTGTCAAATCAGGTGTACCTCCAAAGTCCCATGACGGAAAGCGTTAAAAAGAATTGCAAAGCCACATAATATAATACAGACATCAGACGAAAACCCGAAAGTGACGTCACGGCCACGCGGAGGCTATTCCGAAACGCTGAAGCAGGGAGAACACTGCAGGGTTTTACCATAGTTGGACTCAGATTGTAGTTCTAACACGCATCCATAACGCAGATTTGTGAGTGCAAATTTTGCCTGCTTTCCCTTTGAATATAAAACTGTATTATGCTACATGGCATTTCTGTTCTTCTTAACGCTTTCCGTCATGGAACTTTGGAGGTACATCTGATTTGACAAACATACCTACCTGCTTCTGTTAATCACTCCATACGTCTGACTCCATGTGCCAGAGGGTGAATGTGACACATCCACCATCCCCTCCCTCTGTGCCATGTCATTCTGCTGTATTGCACTATGGTTGTTTTTAATTTATTTCATGTTACTCTTGAGGACTCGGTTTGCCCTCTTTCATCCATTTCCATTGCTTTGTGGGGGATTTGGGAGAACCCCCTTTGAAGGAGCAGCATCAGTTTACCTTAAGGCTACGTATTATGCAATATATTCTTCCAACACTTCACTCGCATTTTTTATATTCACTTTATTGATCTTTCACCGTGGTGCATATTTAACTCTTTCACTTCTTTTTCTATTAGTGCCCTTTCATATATTGATACATTCAGCTGATCCTTTAGTTTCAACATTAGATTTTTCACCTGCAGAACCAAAAAGCTGAGTGACACTTATTCCTCCTGCTATATATATATATGGCATTGGGTATGGGGATCAATATTTTGGGATCAGGATCCTTGAGATATATATATAAAACATATTTATGTGCGCCTCTGTTGGGTTTAGACAGTTGCTGTTCTAGACCTGTAAAAATTCTGCAAATTAGTAAACTACTGGAAAACTTCACAATGTCATCAAGATAAAAAGGAAGGAGATAAATGGGATAAAGGAACCAGGACTATAATAACCAACTTCTTTATTCTAAGTAGATGGTTCAGGCCAGCTTGAGACATCTCATGAATTTGAACTTGCTAGCGCTTTTGTAAACAGCAGGAGTGGTATCCGGAGGCAGACGTTACACCATTAAATCATGGCACCGTTAAAAAAAAAAAAAAAGAGGCAAGAAAAAGCAAACACGCTAAGCCTGAATTATAATTAGGACTTGTTTGAACAATACAGCAAGCAAAGCTGGCAAATGTAAAGGCATCTTGTTCAACTGTATGCTGTCTGTCCCACAGATAGTGGAAATATCTAGAAAAAAAGCTCTTGTTCCTGACAAACCTGGATAATTATAATATAATACAAACACTTATGATGATGCTGATATATACCCGGAAAAGTCCCCTCTACACTGTCGACCTTACACCTGCTGTACAAACCAAAGTTTCTGAATGTCTCTCTGCTATATCATTCTGGATGGCCCTCCGTCGCCTTAAACTCAACATGGCTAAAACAGAGCTCCTCATACTTCCTCCCAAACCTTGCCCTACTACCTCCTTCCACAATACTGTTGGAACTACCATCATTCACCCAGTAGCCCAAGCACGCTGCCTTGGGGTCACACTCGACTCCTCTCTCACATTCGCCCCTCACATTCAAAACATTTCTAAAACCTGTCACTTTTTCCTCTGCAATATAACAAAGATACGCCCTTTCCTCTGTTGCTCGACTGCTAAAACTCTGACTCAGGCCCTCATTCTCTCCCGTCTTGATTACTGTAATCTCCTGCTGTCCGACCTTCCTGCCTCTCACCTGTCTCCCCTACAATCTATCCTAAATGCTGCTGCCAGAATCACTCTACTCTTTCCTAGATCTGTCTCAGCATCTCCCCTCATGAAATCCCTCTCCTGGCTTCCGATCAAATCCCGCATCTCACACTTCATTCTTCTCCTCACTTTTAAAGCTTTACACCAAGCATGTCAACTCAAAGGCTAACACGGGCCAAATCAACAAGGTTTAAGTTTAGGTGGGCCGCAAAAAAACAAAAACTTCAATTTTCATAGAAACGTAGGTTTATTTCGAAAAGTGCAGTATAAAAAAAAAAGAACAAGAACAAAGATAAAATGAATGTTTTCTTCCTGACACTTGGCATCTCTGACTCTCTCTCTGACTCTCTCTCTCTGACTGACTCTCTCTCTCTCTCTCTGACTGACTCTCTCTCTCTGACTCCCTCCCTCTCTGACTCCCTCCCTCTCTGACTCCCTCCCTCTCTGACTCTCTCTCTCTGACTCTCACTCTCTGACTCTCACTCTCTCTCTGACACTCTCTCTCAGACACTCTCTCTCTGACACTCTCTCTCTGACACTCTCTCTCTGACACTCTCTCTCTGACACTCTCTCTCTGACACTCTCTCTCTGACACTCTCTCTCTGACACTCTCTCTGACACTCTCTCTCTGACACTCTCTCTCTGACACTCTCTCTCAGACACTCTCTCTCTCAGACACTCTCTCTCTCTCTCTCAGACACTCTCTCTCTCTCAGACACTCTCTCTCTCAGACACTCTCTCAGACACTCTCTCTCAGACTCTCTCTCTCACACACTCTCTCTCTCTCTCTCAGACACACACTCTCTCTCAGACACACACTCTCTCTCTCAGACACACTCTCTCTCTCTCTCTCTCTCTCTCTCTCTCAGACACTCTCACTCTCTCTCAGACACTCTCACTCTCTCTCAGACACCCTCACTCTCTCTCAGACACCCTCACTCTCTCTCAGACACCCTCACTCTCTCAGACACTCACTCTCTCTCAGACTCTCTCTCTCTCAGACTCTCACTCTCTCTCAGACTCTCACTCTCTCTCTCAGACTCACTCTCTCTCTCTCAGACACTCTCTCTCTCAGACACTCTCTCTCTCAGACACTCTCTCTCTCAGAAACTCTCTCTCTCTCTCTCAGACACTCTCTCTCAGACACTCTCTCTCTCTCAGACAATCTCTCTCTCAGACACTCTCTCTCTCTCAGACACTCTCTCTCTCTCTCTCTCTCAGACTCTCTCTCTCTCAGACTCTCTCTCTCACAGACACTCTCTCACAGACACTCTCTCTCTCACAGACACTCTCTCTCAGACACTCTCTCTCTCAGACACTCTCTCTCTCAGACACTCTCTCTCTCAGACACTCTCTCTCTCAGACATTCTCTCTCTCAGACACTCTCTCTCACAGACACACTCTCTCACAGACACTCTCTTTCACAGACACTCTCTTTCACAGACACTCTCTCTCACAGACACTCTCTCTCACAGACACTCTCTCTCACAGACACTCTCTCTCTCACTCTCTCTCTCAGACTCTCTCTCAGTCACACACACAGATACACACACAGATACACACACACAGATACACAGATACACACACACACAGATACACACACACAGACACAGATACACACATAGAGATACACACACACAGATACACACACACAGATACACACACACACATACACACACACACACACACAGATACACACACACACACAGATACACACACACATACACACACACACACAGACACAGATACACACACACACACACACACACACACACACAGATACGCACACACACACACACACACATACACACACACACAGATACACAGACACAGATACAGATACACAGACACAGATACACACACACACAGATACACACACACACTGATACACACACACAGATACACACACACACACACACACAGATATTCACACACAGATACACACACACAGACAGATACACACACACACACACACACACACACACACACACACACACACACACACACACACACACACAGATACACACACACACAGATACACACACACACAGATACACACACACACACAGATACACACACACAGACACACACACACACAGGAGAGCAGTGGAGAGCAGAGGCAGCGACGGATGTGAGTGACTGGGGGGAGGGGGGGAGGAAAGGCATGCGATCTGTGCAGGACAGGCAAATGTACAACTAACTCCCCCCCCCCAGCACCCCCACTACCTTCTCCTATCACTCGGGGCAGAAGGGGGCGGGACACCGCACAGCCACCAGCAGGCAGAGGAGCCAGGAGCGGGAAGGCAGACACACACACTCACCCCGGCATCCTCTCTGCCTGCAGCCAATCCTCTGCGGCCCGGCATGAAGGAGGGATAATGGGGAGGGATAATCGTGGCGCCCCTCTAGGCAAGCCACGGCGCACAGATTGGGAACCACTGGGCTGGGCCGCAAATATGTTTGTTGTGGGCCGCATGCGGCCCGTGGGCCGCGAGTTTGACATGCTTGCTTTACACTCTTCTGCCCCTCCTTACATCTCAGCCCTAATTTCTCATTATGCACCATCCAGACTCTTGCGTTCTGCTCAAGGATGTCTTCTTTCTACCCCCTTTGTATCTAAAGCCCTCTCCTATCTTAAACCTTTTTCACTGACTGCCCCACACCTCTGGAATGCCCTTCCGCTCAGTACCCGACTAGCACCCTCTCTATCCACCTTTAAGACCCACCTTAATACACATTTGCTTAAAGAAGCATATGAATAGCACTGTGGATATTCTGAAAACATGATACATAAAGCTTGGCCCCCTGTAGATGCACTTACCAGAACTCCCTCCTACTGTCTCTGTAAGTTCTCCCTACCTACCAATTAGACTGTAAGCTCCTCGGGGCAGGGACTCCTCTTCCTTAATGTTACTTTTATGTCTAAAGCACTTATTCCCATAATCTGTTATTTATATTATCTGTTATTTATTTGATTACCACATGTATTATTACTGTGAAGCGCTATGTACATTAATGGCGCTATATAAATAAAGACATACAATACAATACAATACAATACAATTTGTTTCCACTGTCCAAAGTATAAGGCCGTGTTTCCCAACTGGGGTTCCACAGCCCTGCCCTGGGGTTCCGTGACCCTGCCATGGAGTTCCGCAGCCCTGTTTTGGGGTTCTGTGGCCCTTCCCTGGGGTTCCGTTGTCCTGCCCTGGGGTTCTGCGTCCCTGCCCTTGGGTTCCATGGCCCTGCCTTGGTGTTCCGCAGTCTTGCCCTGGGGTTCCGTGGCCCTGTTCTGGGGTTCCGTGGCTCTGCCCTGGGGTTCCACAGCCCTGCCCTGGTGTTCCGCGGCCCTGCCCTGGGGTTCCGTGACCTTGCCCTGGGGTTCCGCAGCCCTGCCCATAGGTTCCGCAGCCCTGCCCTGGGGTTCCATGAGATGATCAAAAGGGAGTCGCGGGGTTTACCCGTTCTCCCAGAGCAGGATGAGAGCGGGGCTGCTGCTAGGGGGCTGAGCAGTTTCCTCCATCCTGATTGGCTGCTGCTGGGTAATTCAGCCAATCAGGAGGAGGTGTCAGGGGGTGTGGCCAAGCAGAGGAGGAAGTATGGGCAGTAGAGGTGAGACTGGGTGTTTGTTCTGTGTGTATTTGTTCTGTCCTCTTGTGTGTCTTGTGTGCGTTTTCTGTGACAGCCTCTGTCCTGTGTCTTCTGCTCACCGACTGTCCTGTTGTAGGGGTGCCTCAGCAACTGAGCACTGTGATTAGGGGTGCACCGAAAGAACAAAGATTAGGAACCACTGGTATAAGGTAATAACAATTCCCCCTAAGAAGGGGTTTCTCTTTCCCCCGAAATGCTGTGCTTAAAATTTTGTGTCTCCGAGTTATGCCTTAAATGTTCTTTTGGGCTGTAATTTAGCCTGTGCTGTGCTGTCACACAGAAAGGGCAAATTAATCTTGTTGCAGTCTATTCTGATCTGGTTTTAAATTGACCTGTATTATTATTCTGACATTTTTATTGCTACAGATAGTCCTCTTTCGCTCGGAAGACACACAATTGTATTTTGTATTATTTCAAATTATTTTAAACATCGCTTCAGTTCCCTATGATTAGTTCAGAAATCCGTAGAGTCTTACACCTTAGGGCGTAACATTTCACAGCTAGGCAAATCAACAGTGTATGGGTGTCTTGGTTATTACATAATGTTGTATGTTTCTCAGTTTACCAATGGGTAACAACATACCTCCTGGCTGCATGACTTGTACTGCTTCTGCTCCCCCTCGCAGTGAAAGTCCTCGGTTCCGGGGTGATACAGGTTCCACTGGGGAAGATCAGCGCTTGAGTGCAGGCCTGGTCTTGAGTCTTGCCCTCTTTCATAAGGCACAGCTGGATTCTCTACATAAGAAGGCCATGTTTCTACCTGTGATGGTCTATGGACAAAAGGCTGCTCCTTGAAAAGACTCTGGAACACCCTGCTGCTGCTGTCTGCACTGTGCCTGTACTGGCTCTGCCTCTGGTTGCGGGGTCTAGTCAGGCTTGATGAATCAGACTGGGCCTGACGTTGGTAACTGTGTTGGTAAGGAATGCTTTCCACCTCACCCTGCATTAATTCACTATTGGTGCCTTCAGCGTTTTTCAATTGTCTACGATGAAGGCTTGTGCCCTGATTGTGTGATGGTGCCATGTGTTCCTTGTGGATCAACCTATGTGAACTCTCTGTGTTTCTCTGGTTTTGAAGTGGACTCTGATTTCTATTTTCATTATTAGTTTGGTAACCGGTGCCAGAACTCTTTACCAACATCTCCCTCACTCTCTGGCTTGCGGCTCGGCTTTGCCTTGGTTTTACCGTGCCAAACATCTTAGCTTCCTTAATCTTCTTTGCCTCTTGTTTCTTTTCTGTGGAGGGCTGGTCTTCAGAGACACTGTAACTTTCTGGTGCTGCAAATGTCTTCAGCCAATCTGTCATTGCAATGCTGCCTTCTCCAAGAAGCTTGAAGGCAGTAGGCTTCTCAGATCGGTTTACAGCTGTAGCCTGTGTTGAAGGTATTTTCTGACTTTGAGATGGCTCATGGACTACAGATGATTCCTCGGTTGACCATAATGCCCTGGAACTGGAAACAGGTCTTTGCATCACATGGATGTTCCTGCTCTTCACAAACTCTGTATATTGCAGAGGATTATCATCTACTTCTTCCTTTGACCCAGGGTTCAGATCACCGCTTCGGACTCCATCTGTCATGGTATCAGAATGGTGGATCTGAGAAAAAAACTGGTAGTTATGGTTATGTGTCACTTTGGTAGGTAGCCCTTGCTCCTCTGACTTGGCTTCTGGTGCTGGATCTGATTCCTCATTCGTATCCATGTAAAAGTCATGTTCTGCTGGATCACCTTCAAGCTCTCTTTGTTGAGATCCACCGAGCCCCATTATTACAGAGGTATTCCCCAGCTTTTCAGGCCATACAGGATGTTCAGATGGGACATGAATCTTCTGCTTTCTGAGAGGTGGGCGCTGAAGCAATTGTTCTCCTATATGGGATCCATTCTGGCTCCTTTGCTTCACGGGTTCGGTGAGCAGATCTGAGGATTGGTCTGTAGACTCCATGTCGTGAAGTCCTTGGTTTTCATCTGCTGATGAGGACTGAGTTGGATGTAAGTCCTTCCTCTTCTGTTTCCTAGGCGAAGATGAAGGTCCATCACCCTGGGGGTGGTGATGCCTCTTAAATCGCTGTGCATCCTCTTTGTCTTTGTGCAGGGGCAAAGCAAAGGGCACTTTCCCATAACCATATTTGCCTGGCTTTATTGAATTTCTAACACGAGATCTAAGAGAAAAAGAATACTTTATATAAGCATGAAAGATTAACAACGAATCTCGTGAACTAATTATATCATTCCTGAAATAAATGTTTATATTAGTTTCGACGGGCCCATTAATACTTGGCATTTGTTACAATGTAATATTTGTGTCTAGAGATACAGTTTATTGGACACAGGCAAGATAGACTAATTACAATGTTATCATCTGGTCAGAAAAGAAAAAAATCCCCTTCCTCTTAATCTGTGAATCTTGGCAAATACTACAGAACTGCTAATGTAACCAAAGCAGCTGCCCATACAAGGTATTAAGAAAGCAGCGAGGACATTGAAACACTTAATTGGTTTAAACTGCCTTTCCACAGTATAAAAAAAAAAACCATTTCACTGCCCTGATCTTTGGAGACGGAGTATGAATTTCTTTAGATCAAATAAACAAGATTGTTATCGGAATGCTTGATTGCTTTGGCTACAAAATAAAAATCACATCTGCTGCATAAAAAGAAACACAAGTTCTGCTAAACGAATGTTTTCTAGCAAATTAAACCACATTCTAAAGAGTGACCGTATTGAATGTAGCTCTATGTGCAACAGAAGTGTAGTTTCAGTACAGTGATATTACTCTGGCATGCACCGATTTCAGAACTATATATACACGATATATTTCATCAGTGCTTCTTGTTCATCAAATCATCCTCTACAATCATGTCACGCAATAGCAATGCAATTCCTGAGTGTCCCGTCATGAAAAATCAGGTGTGAAGAGCTCAAATAAAAGGAGATCTGATTTTGAATAACACAAAGTATACAGCTACGTATACAGAACCCTACATAGAAAATGTTCCCTAACCCTGAAGATGATGCAACTCCCCTTCAATGCATTTTATTTTCTAGTGATCTTGATGCATCATATTTTGAGTGTTACATAGCAATGAAAAAGTGACTTCAACCTAAACTAATGTACAAATATAACGTGTAAGTTTTATAGCAGGAGCACGCAGGTAATCAAGTGGTGCCATATATACAACATATTAGCCACGCTCTCAGTGGCTATTAGGCGTCTATATCTACTCCCAGCTTGTACCCCACAAACATGAAATGTGGGTACCTTCGGGAGAAGCGTGATTCTTTAGTAGGAGACAGGGCTGGAGCAGCCCGTCCTGGGTTCTGATCGTCGAAGCTCTCAGGTCTCAAGAGAGGAATGGAATCTGGAAAGAAGGGCCATGGCTGAGAGGTGTCGTCATGCCTGGAGATGTTCTTTCTGCTGAAGGCCGAAGGAGCATCTTGGTGGCTTTTCCTGTGCACAGAGCGTGCATCAGAAGCAGGTATTGCATCCTGTCTATGGGGTGTGTCTACTGGTGAAGGCTGCCACCCTGTTTCTGGGAGTCCTGCCATCCCACGCCCACGGATTGATGTTGATCTTTGATAGGGCGAGTGGTTTTGGAAAGCAGGCTGGGATCCAGCGGGAAGTGTCTCTTGGCGGGTGTTACGGTTGAATGGATTATATCTAACAGCGGGAGGGTTTCTTGGAACAAAAGGAGCTGGGATTTCCCCATCTGTATGAAGGGGGTAAGCTGGCCTTGCTGCCCCAAAGGAGTATGGGTTGGCTCTTTCATCATGAAACGGAGGCTGGGAGTGAGTCTGAATGGTTTGAGGAGCTGGTTCTGCCCCTGGCACCCAAGGAACCTGCTGATATGGCGACGAGCAACTCCGACTTCTCTCTAAAACTCCCAATCCACAGGTCTGGGAGCAGGGGGACCACGATCCCCAGGAGCTCCAAGTGCCAGCGATTTTATTCCCAGCTGCTCCATCCTCCGAGGTCTGCCGAGGAGTCCTGTGAGGTGACTGCAAAACACAAAAATAGGAGATATTCAATTTAACGCTCCATATGTACAATTAGAAAGTGTTAGTAAAAAGTGGCAAAAATGCATCGCCCCCGTGCAGATACTAACACGTTCAGTCTCTACTATAATACTACCTACAATTCCTCTCCCTTGCCTAGAAGAGCTTCCCTGATACATCCATTTGCCCTTTCTATTTCCTTTATCTGACATCCCTTGCCCATCCCCAATACGGCATCTTTATTATTGCTATTATCATTTATTTATAATAAACATATTCTGCAGCGTTGTTTGATGGGCTGTGAAGACATTAACAATAACATCATTAAAGCGGCGAGTTATTGATTTTTTGCACATGTTTCCATTTTTATATAGGATTGGAGAAGGGGGTCTCCTGAGCTGAACCTCGTTAATTTCAGTTCTGGGGACCCCCTGCTTCCGGAGATACTTACCTCCGAATTAGGAGCCGGTAGCCACTCTCCTTGGCTGCTAAAGAATCACGTAATAGCCGCCGTTTAAAGATTTCGTCTCCTGAGGGCCAATAGGAAGCTGTGATGTCATCGGTGCAGCTTTCTATTGGCCCATGTGACACTGGAGCTTTAAACTTTAAAGCCCTGCTTGCTCAGCCGGAGCGGCTACCGGCAGCTACTTCCGAGGTTAGTATCTCCGTAAGCAGGGGGTCCCCGGAGCTGAAATGAATGGGGTTCAGCTCCGGAGACCTCCTGCTTCAATCTTATACTATATTAGTGAAAGCACTGTATGTTTGCCTGCCTGCCTGCCTGCATGCATGCATGCCAGCCTGCCTGCCTGCCTGGATGTCCGGTGTCCCTAGGGGAAATCTCATTGGTCCCTTGGTCCGCCCCCGCACACCTCTCATTGGCCTGAGGCGGAGTGACGGGCCAAAGGACACACAGACACACACACACACAGGGACACACACACACAGGGACACACTCTCCCCCGTCAGTTGGACCGCAGCTCACCTTCCACACCCCCCCCCCCCCTCCTCTCCCGGTGCCCCTCCTCTCCCGGTGCCCCTCACTCTCCCGGTGCCCCTCACTCTCTCCCCCCTCCCCACCTCACCCAAATCCCCACGCTCCGCAACATCCCCAGCCGCACCATCACCCTCACCGTGCGCCGCGGAGGAAGCGCGGCCCTGCTGCTCAGCAGCAAACTCCAGGCTCCTCCCCCCTCACGGCGCGGCCCTCCTGCTCTCCCCCTCACGTGCACCGCTACCGGAGAGGGGAAGCGGCGCGGAACTCCCCATCACGTGCGCCGCTACCGGAGAGGGGAAGCGTCGCGGGACTCCCCCTCACGTGCGCCGCTACCGGAGAGGGGAAGCGCGGCGCGGGACTCCCCCTCACGTGCGCCGCTACCGGAGAGGGGAAGCGCGGCGCGGGACTCCCCATCACGTGTGACGCTACCGGAGAGGGGAAGCGCGGCGCGGGACTCCTGCCACTCTTGCCCCCCCAGCTTCCCGAACTCACCTCCTGCCCCAGACAGATGCCACGGGGTCAAGGTAAGTCACACACCGTCTCCCACCCACGCACTGTCACCCAGTCACCCACACACCCACCCAGTCACTTTCACCCACCCAGTCACCCACCCACCCACTCACTCAGTCACCCACTCAGTCACTCACTCAGTCACCCACCCACTCAGTCACCCACCCACTCAGTAACCCACCCACCCACTCACTTAGTCACCCAAAAACTCACTTAGTCACCCACCCACTCACTCAGTCACCCACCCACTCAGTCACCCACCCACTCACTCAGTCACCCACCCACTCACTCAGTCACCCACCTACACACCCACCCAGTCACCCACTCAGTCACCCACACACCCACCCAGTCACCCACCCAGTCACTTTCACCCAGTCACCCACTTTCACCCAGTCACCCACCCAGCCACTCAGTCACCCACCCACTCAGTCACCCACCCACTCAGTCACCCACTCACTCAGTCACCCACTCACTCAGTCACCCACTCAGTCACACACCCACCCAGTCACCCAGTCACCCACCCAGTCACTTTCACCCAGTCACCCACTTTCACCCAGTCACCCACCCACCCACTCAGTCACCCACCCACTCAGTTACCCACCCATTCAGTCACCCAGTCACCCATTCAGTCAGTCACCCATTCAGTCAGTCACCCAGTCACCCACCCATTCAGTCAGTCACCCACTCACCCACCCACCCACTCACTCAGTCACCCACCCACTCAGTCAGTCACCCACCCACTCAGTCACCCACCCACTCAGTCACCCAGTCACCCACCCATTCAGTCAGTCAGTCACCCACTCACCCACCCAGTCACCCACTCACCCACCCAGTCAGTCACCCACTCACCCACCCAGTCAGTCACCCACTCACCCACCCAGTCAGTCACCCACTCACCCACCCAGTCAGTCACCCACTCACCCACCCAGTCAGTCACCCACTCACCCACCCAGTCAGTCACCCACTCACCCACCCAGTCAGTCACCCACTCACCCACCCAGTCAGTCACCCACTCACCCACCCAGTCACCCACTCACCCACCCAGTCAGTCACTCACCCACCCAGTCAGTCACCAACCCACCCAGTCAGTCACCCAGTCACCCATTCACCCACCCAGTCAGTCTCCCACTCACCCACCCAGTCAGTCTCCCACTCACCCACCCAGTCAGTCTCCCACTCACCCATCCACCGACCCAACTCACCCACCCAACCACCGACCCAAAGTCACCCACCGACCCAAAGTCACCCACCCACTGACCCAAAGTCAAACCGTCCCAAAGTCACCCACCCACCGACCCAAAGTCACACACCCACCGACCCAAAGTCACACACCCACCGACCCAAAGTCAAACCGACCCAAAGTCACCCACCCACCGACCCAAAGTCACCCACCCACCGACCCAAAGTCACCCACCCACCGACCCAAAGTCAAACCGACCCAAAGTCACCCACCCACTCAGTCACCCACCCACCCACTCAGTCAAGTGTCACACACCCACCCAGTCACCCACACACTCAGTCAACTCAGTCACCCACCTAGCTGTCAAGGGGGGGGGGGGGGGAAGCCTAACCCTGTCGTACGCCCCCCCAAAATTATATCCCGGGCAACGCCGGGTCTCTCAGCTAGTCCTATATATAAAAATGGCAACAAATGTGCAGGCTTAGATTGCTCCTTTAACACACAAACTGGTACAGTGGGCAAGGAGACTTCTGCTCCAGGAACTCATCTGGTTCTAGTTCTGTTCTATCTCTGTCGCTTATGTATAATGTCATGTTGTTATTGACACTCATTCTATATACTTAGAAAGTGTCAGGTTGGTGTCCAGACTGTAAAGGTAAGTACCTAAATAATCTATCTTCCAGGCTACGTACAGCACAGGTTTCCCAGCCCGTGCATTTACTACCAAGTAATGCTATGTTCCTCGGGTACTATTATCATTGAAGCAGCAATACCACTGTCCAACTTTTTCTTTTTATATGTAAGGCATGTGGCAATGTATAATTCTACATTCTTACCTAAGCTGGCAACCGTTTGGTGCTCCTGTTATACAACTGTAAAAATCCTGACTGTGGGCCTAACATAATGGCAGCTTCAGCCACTTAGGCTGAGGCCCCAGTACCTCCGCTGCACGCGCGCCCGCGAGACTGGCAGCGCGTGCAGCCGATTCCCCGGTCTGCAGGGAGCTGCAGACCAAAAGACCGGAGGGGGGGGGCGTGGCGGGGTAGTGATGGGGGCGTGGCCATGACGTCACCCGACAGGTTCGCCCTCATTGGCTAAACCGCCAGGGGCGTGGCTTAGCGCTCCGTAGCGAGTCCTGCTCTAGAAGCAACTCGCGCCACAGCGCTGCGGCCCCCCCCTCGCAGCGGGCCCGGCGCCATTGAGGGGAGGGCTCTTGTCCCTGCAGCGTCCGCCACAGCGGGGACCAGCCCTAACTCAGCAGCTACAATGTATCCTTATATTACTAAGGTAACATTATCTATTGTTACAGTTTGCAGCTCAAACTGCTGGGAACTGTGGTAACAACTTATCACAAACAGGAAAGTGTTGCAAAGATCTTGCACTGCTGGGGAGGTGGGCTAAAGCCTGCTGTAGAAATCAAAGGATGCTTTAAAACTCATTGAGAATGGCATTGAGTTGAATAAAAACGAAAACAATAAAACAGTCGCTATTATCTAATACAACAGAACTGATTTAAATAAAATAAGCATAAGATTTCACATGTTTTGCTGCTTTAAATATCATTGTCCAGAAGAGGAGGATTATTATCTGTAGGTGTCCCCAGTAGCTCACATCGTTAAGTTTGCTGAGGTTTTATAAATAGGTTAAGTAAACAGACCTGGAGAGGAGTTTTAGACGTGAACAGATCAATACTGACAAGTGCGTTGCTTATATATCTTTGTTTGAAGGTGCAGTCCCACTTAGCAACATGTATTTGAGTTGCAGGGTAATGAAAGCACTCAGCCATTTAACAACAACCATTTCAATAGTGGTTTCATAAATGAAGGGGATTTTTAATAGCGACGCAAATTTAGTCCCAAACTGTGAAAAGCCAAATAACAAATATACCGATGTATACAACAGCGGTGCGCAAACTGGGGGGCTGCTAGATTTCTGGGGTGATGCGGCAGATATAGAGGTCCCAAACTCTCCCCTCAGGCATTTTAATTAAATGCCAGGGGACCGCACGAGGCCTCTATAACACACTTACCTTCCCTTCCAGTGACGCGTCGTTCAAATGACCCCGCGGGGTCACGCGTGGCGTCATGTTACCATGGCGACGTGATGTCACATGAACCCGCGTGTCATTTGATGCCATGGTCGAGCGGGGGGGGGGGGGGGAGGAGGGGCATGAGGTGCCGAGGAGAGCAGGCAGGGGTGCGCACGGGGGAAAGTTTGTGCACCCCTGGTATACAACACATCCTGTCCTAGACTTGTAGGGTTTCTGAGGGATTTCCCATTATGTTGTACCTATTAAACCCCCTTCCACTCCTTCACCCAATGAAAATGAGACTTGCAATGGCAGAAAATAGGTGGTTGCAGTTGTACAAGCTAAGCAAAATGTATTCATCCCTTAGATTGTAAGCTCTTCGGGGCAGGGACTCCTTGACATAATATCCCTTTTATGTCTGAAGCTCCTTTTCCCATTATGTGTTATATTATTGTCTCACGCGTATTACTGTTGTGAAGCGCTATGTACATTGATGGCGCTATATTAGTAAAGATATACTGTATATACATACATACATACATACATACATACATACATACATACATAGTTAGACCTACAATCAGCACTAAAACAATGGACCAAACCGCTGAATACACATGATTTATAGCAATCTTTCCTGCTCGCGGCCCCCTCCTGCTTCCCTCCCTGCTCGCGCCCCCCTTCCCTTACCTCCTCTCCGCCACCCGGTGTCACATGACGCCGCGTTGCCAAAGAGAAGGTAAGTGACGTTGCAGAGGCCTCACGTGATCCCCCGGCATTAATTTAAATGCCTTGAGGGAAGAACGCGGGACCCCTGCAACCGTCGTGCCCCCCCTGAATAATCTTGCGCCCCCCAGTTTGCACACCGCTGAGTTGTAGGACTGCTTTCAGCGTTTTATGCTATATCTATATCTAGCGGTGATATTTTTGATTTTACCGTTGCTATGTGAGCACCCGCCTACCCACCTCCCGCCCTCATTATTTATATTCTATGGGTCCAGCCAACGCTTTGTTGCTTAATCCTAACAATCCCTAACCTAGAGGCAATTTAGCTAGACATTCATAGCTAATGCGTATCAATTTTCAAACAAAGAAAATATTTCACTGGATGTAAAACTGTAGCAGAATCACACACACACACACACACACACACTCACACACACCCTGCTACACACATCAGATGCCCCTATAGACTCAGAGAATCACCCTCCTACGCACATCAGATTCCCCTATAGACTTCAACAGTAGTATCTTCTTAATAGTCATAGAATCACCCTTCTACTCACATCAGACGCCTCTGCAGAATCCAATGCTTTTAATCTTTTAAAGTGTATCACAACCACACTATGTTACTTTAAGAGATGTGTGGTACATATAATGGAGACAAATTTGGGTGAAATTATATCTTGGCTTTATTGAGCCTGTTCTTTTATCCAGGCAAAATATACAAAAACAACAAAATAACAAACCCCTATCCCTTTGTAAGGGCTAACTCTATCCACCTTTAAAGCTGCAGTTCAGTCTTTTTTTTTTTTTTTTTTACATTTATTTTTTTACTTCAATAGTTTCATGTGTGCAATCTCTAATTACCTAAAGAACTGTATAGCTGCAGCTCAATTCGTTTTCCATGTATTGATAGGTCGAAATTTGGTGACATATTAAAAGCTGGCATTTGTTTATAATCTGCTTGTCTGGCAGTGGAAGCTCATGAATATTCATGAGCACTCCTGAACTGACAAGTGCTAGAGGGAGGGCAGGGCTGACAAAGGGGTGTGCCAGGGCTTGTGACAGGACATGAAGGGGCAGTGCCTTAGCAAATGGCTGTTAAAATAGAATACAAGAAAATTGGTCTTTCAAAGTTGTTTTTTTAAAAACAGAAAATGCTAAAAGTATTTTTTCTTACTACAGAACTGATTTATTAAAAAAAAAAAACATGCAGGATATTGACTGAACTGCAGCTTTAAGACACACTTGCTTAAAGAAGCATATGAGTAGCTCCGTGGCTAACACTATACACATGATACATAAAGCTTGGCTCCCTGCAGACGCACTTACCAGAATTCCCTCCTACTGTCTCTGTACGTTCCTCCTACCTACCAATTAGATTGTAAGCTCCTTGGGGCAGGGACTCATCTTCCTAAATGTTACTTTTATGTCTGAAGCACTTATTCCCATGACCTGTTATTTGTATTTGTTATTTATATGACTGTCAGTTATTACTACTGTGAAGCGCTATGTACATTAATGGCGCTATATAAATAAAGACATACAAAGACATACAATTTACTTCCCTAGACCCTATCTGCAGGACTGGAGGGATATTCCCATTACCAGCCTATCACCCCAAAGTCTCAGGAAGTACCTTAAGCAGGTGGCCCTCCATGTCAGTCTGTGGCAGGTTCCTGGGTCATCTGTGTGCAGGAAATATAGGTCTCTGAGTGTCTTGATCTCAGCACACACTTTGTGCTCAAGACAGTGTCTGTCTGCTCTCCTTCTGTCAGCCCAAATGTGAGCTAAGGAATCTCTCTCCTGTGTCTCACAGGAGGCTTTTTACAGAGCTCTCATTAGTCCAGCTGGAGCCTAGTTAATTGAGTGGCTGCAATTAATTCTCTCTCTGCTGGATTCTCAGAGCTCTGAGGCTGCTTTATTTAAACAGGGATACGTCCCTGTGACAGTTACACACATCAGTTTCCCTCATGGAGCTCATGGAAATAACCCTCTTAAAAGACTGAAACCCCACAATTAAATAAATGGTTTGAATATTCCCTCCACAATTGTCTGAATTGTAAAGATTAGATAGTTTTGCTTAAAGCAGCAATCCAGTTTTCATTTTTTTTAAATTCCAGGATTGAAGCAGGGGGGGGTCTCCGGAGCTGAACCGCATTGATTTCAGCTTCCGGGGACCCCATGCTTCCTGAGATACTTACCTCCGTAGGGGGCGCCAATATCTCTGGCAAGTTTAAAGGTCCTGGTCACATGGGCCAATAGGAAGCCGCAAGGGATGACGTCACGGCTTCCTATTGGTCCGCGTGACACGGGAAACGTCACCATTATGTTAGGCACACAAGTTCCCTGTCTGCATAGATACTGGCACTCCCTACAGAGATAAATATCTCTCTAGAAGAAGGGGTGAAAGTAACACAATACAACTCTGGAGACCCCCTGCTTAATCCTGTATTAAAATATAAATGTTAAAAAATAAATAAAAATGAAACCAGGATTGCTGCTGGAAGTACTTCTACAGTTCATGTGATAAACTAACATTTATTTTTCAATTTTGTCTTTGGAAGGACTACTCATGTTTATCTACATCTTCCAACTTCAGCTCCAAGTAAAGAAAAGGTCACATCAGCAGGACAGGCAGTGAACCGAGTTCTAAAGCAAACAAGAGCGGGTGCCTAGCCGTGCTGGAGGATCTCAGGTGCTGAGGAGGATGCAGCTGGCACCGTGCCGGGGAGGATGCAGCTGGCACTGTGCCGCTTTGTCTGGGCGTAATGAAGAAGTAACTGGGTTCAAGGGAAGAAGACCACTCCAAAAAAGGGAATAGAGAATTGTGGATTTGTGAGCAGAAATACTTTGCATGGTTTAGAAATGACTCCTTGGAAACACGGAACGCAGTCTGGGGAGGTGTAAGGAGAATTATAATGACTGTTAATACGGTCACACTGACCCCATGCAGGTGGCAGAGAAACGGACCGTCTTACTCCAAAAATAAAATTGCTGCTATTTAACGTCTTTCTGTACATTCCTAGGTGATTCATTAGAACGAGTTGGCATGTGTAGCTATTCAGAAAGCTTCGATAACACGACAAACTCGCTTGAGAAGTGCTTCTTCCCGACCGGCAGCTCTCCTGCTCGGACAAACCGTTCGGGAGCTGAAAAAATGCTCAAACACGCATTTTTTTAGAGAAATCGAGCTATTCTATTAGCTCAGAGAACCAGTGCCCGGTGTATTGGGGCTAGAGGGGGGTGGGTGAAGGTGGTATTTGACCCGTGGTGGGTGTTTAGGCCCACCGGGAGGAGTTAACCCCTTAATTATCATAGCGGTTACCACCGTTGGGCAAGTCACTTTATCTCCCTGTGCCTCAAAGACCAAAAACATAAGATTGTAAGCTCCTCTGCGTCTGTAAAAGTCCTATGTGGTGCGCACCTTTCGGAGAAAAGCGCTGTATAAATAAAGTTGTTATTACAGTAGGTAGGGAAGGCCCTGTCCCAGGGAGCTTACAATCTAAAGGGCAGGGTACACGGATACGGGGGGATGAAAAGGTCGGTGTGTTTGGGAAATATACCAGAGCAGCTGTAACATCAGCGACTGGCTGACACCCTATGGGGCGACGCTGAGGAGGTTCCGAATGAATTCAGCTGCGCTATGCAAGTCCTGTAGTCCAGGGCAGTAAACATGGAAGAGGGCGGGGCTGGCCAAACGCACTGCAAGCAATCCCAGATGTTAACCCTTAGCACCCTGCTTCTGTGCACCCCTTCAATGCCAGAAAGGCATTTGCAATGCATCGCATTCACAACCAGGGGTAAAGGATTATCTATTCTGAAGAAGAATGCCTCTGATTTTCTGTAATGCTGTTAGAGGTGGGTTAGGCCTCGTCCCCACTGCTCGCGGCTGTGCCCGCCATGGCGTGCTGCGCGGCGCGAACAAGATACGGCGCTCTATGGGTCCGGCCCCAGTCACTGCGCGCCTGCAGAAAGTGCGACGCACGGCCATCTTTGCCAAAAGACAAGATTTTTGACTTTTGGCGTGCCGGCAGTTCAGCCAATGAGGGCGAACCAGCCGGGTGACATCATGGCCATGCCCCCACCACGCCTCCCAGTCTCGAGTGATCTGAAGTCCTGCAGATCACTGGGGTGCAGGGAGCATGCGCCGCCAGGCACCCCGTTGGGCGCACTGGGGCCGTGTTCACAGCTCACATCCAGCACGAGCGTACTTAATACAATACATATGTACAGTATGCTAGGGCATGTGTATATGGAATTTGAGATACAATGGAACGGCGATTCAGAAGTGATCAGGGCTGATTTAGTAACATGGAAATTACTGCTCCTTTCTGCTCGTCAATGTCGGAGGGATTTGCAATGTGCTGCTGACCCCTTTGGCACTGAAAAGGTTAACTGGCACACTAGGATCCTGCACCAGACACGCTTGCTTTCATCTTCCCCGTGTCCTATCTGGACTGTGATCTGTCTCCTTGGAGGGTGCTGCTCAAAAGGCTTGGAGCGGAAGAGGAGGGAGCACCGCCAGGTCAAAAATAGCTGCAGCATTCTCTTCTGCAACAATGGTATGTGCGGTCACTACACGAGAGCAAGGGGCTCATGGTACATCTGCACAGAGAGCGGAGGGTTATCCCTGCAGGCAGGCGCCCCGCAGCCACCGCGCTCACCCATTTACACACCTTTCTAGTGGTTGCATTTAAATATATATATATCTAAGTTATGGTGGGTGAAAAAGGTGACAAAAACCCCATCCGGCGTATAACATGTGTGCTCGTTTGCATGTCATTTCCCAGAATCCCTTGCTGCAGTGGAAGCACTGTTTGCTAGGTGATAATGGTCGAAAGGCGGGGTTGCAGACAAGCAATATATATTAGCATTTAGGTATAAAAGCAATTATTCAGATGGGGATTCTTGTGTAATTGAGAACGACTCTGTTCTAACCACTTTTGTGCCAGAGAAGCCCTGTGGGGTATCAAAGTATTGTTGATAAAAGGCACATACATACGGAGTAGAATGTAAGCTCTCCTGGTCAGGGATTTATTGGCTCTGTATATATGCAATATACAGCATTCCATGCACTTTGGGGTTCATTGTCCCTGAACGGGCTGCCTGCTGGACGTAACTGATAAAAAAATGATGAGGTCACTCCAAAGATGAACACGGTTTACACAAATGACAGCGGCCATCACGTCGTCCTGGCAAAACTCGACCTCCTAAAACCGAGACTCGTACGTGATCATTTCACAATGACAATGAAGTGGGCTGCGATCTTAGCAAAGTCAATCATAGCTACGCTAACGTTTCAAGGCCTTTTCTTCAGGGTTGGGGCCTTGAAACGGCTAGTGTAGCTATGATTGACTTTGCCCTTGCTATAGATTTTGATCTTGCTATAACTTGATATGCTTCTATATTCTGGTTTAGTGTACATCTGCGTCACCCCAAAGATGGACTCTGAAAGGGTTTCCCAAGAACTGCTCCCCTCTGCACAGAACCAGTGTGCTAAGGGTTAACACCGGGGATTTCTTGCTGCTATGTGTTCTGTCAGCCCCACAACCTGCAGTGTTTATGACTGGACAAAGGAATTTCAAAGCCCAGCTGAATTCTTTCAGAACCCTTTCAGTCTACATTTGTGTCGCCCCAAAGGTGGACAGCCTTTGGCGGGAGCCGAAGGGCAGCCAAAGGGTGTCCGCCGTTTGCTGCCATATGGTAATGTTACAGCTGCTCTATTGCTTCTGAAACTCACCAACCCCCTCATCCCCTGTACCCAATATCTAGTTACCCTGCCTATAGATTGCAAGCTTCTTGAGGCAGGGCCTCTTCTAACACATTGACTATCTATCTTACCTCTTCTAACACAATTCTAATCCTGTCTGTAAATGTTACTTATGCCCGTAATCATATCTATGACTATCCATGAGATATCTGTAAACTGTATATGTATAACCTTTGTTCATTTAATGCAACCATTTATTATTACAACTCTGCCTTTCCCTGTCTGTCTCTAGTGTAACAACATAATTGTATGTAATTGTAATTGTTCTCAAACTGACTGTAAGGTATTACAATGCCCCCTTAAGTGGAGGCCTGTATTTACTTAAAAAATAAATGATGAAGATGTGTCATTTGGTATCATTCTAACCTTTTTTTTTGTCATTATCTTTTTATATTGATTACATTATGTTTTAGATTAAATACCCCTTCTTGCCTCTATTTTATTGTTTATTCATTTTTTGAGTGCCGGTCCATTACATTTTTTTACATTTTACCGCACCCACGGCGGCGAGGGTGTAGGACCTGGGCACCCACTGAGAATATAACTCTTCAAAATCAGGTGAGTGCACGTTCCGAATAACATTTGTTTACAATGTTTCTACATGGGACACAGACGCTAAAGAACAGAATAGCAAACGAATGACACTGAGTCATGTTAATAGTTTTTGTATGCTGCTAGATCTTGTGACCATGAAAAACATATTCTAGAGCCTGGGGCATAATATGAATTAGTTTCCCACTGTTCCCACTGCAGTTCTGTTGCAACGAGGACTATAGATTTCGCAAGTTAGATTTATGGCTGGCATGGCATGTGTGCAGTGTCAATTGGAGGAGTTAATTTAAAGCACATGCAAGAGAGATCTAAGAAACCCAATCACTTGTCCATGGAAAGCAAACCGCGATTTCTAGGTGATAAAGGTCAGAAATGTATCTGAAGGATTAAATATGATGGTCTGGATTCTATCAAACACCCAAATGACATGGGAAGGGCTTTCTTGTGGGATGTATTCAAACCGGAGGGCACAGATGCTAAGCTCCTGAAATCACTCATGGAATTACAGTATTACCATTAAGACATCCCAACTTTTGAAGTATTGAGTCTCTTTATTACATTTCAACCAACATTCCAAAGATAGGCTGCGCTTATAGTGCCGGCGACGCGGCGTTGCCCGAAAACAAATGCATTGTCGCCGTCGCGTGCGCTTATAGTAAGGGCGACGGAGCGACGCGATTTTTTGAAGCCGGGAATATTTTATTTTTTTTAGGGGCTGTCGCCTAATGTGACAGCCCCTGAACCAATCAATGGCCTTGTCGCCCGCGCCGCCGCCGCAAAGCGAAATACAACTTTTGCTAGCGGCGACGGGTGACGTCACGCATCGCCGTCGCGGGCACTATACGCGCGGCCTTATTCATCAACTATCAGTTCAAGATTCAGAAAAATTTAACACTTTGGGGTCTATATAGAAAGCCACTGATTCACCTGTGCTGAAGAAAGGATATCTTGAAAACCTGACCTGTTGGTGGCCCTTGAGAACTGGTGTTGCCCACCACTTGGCTCAGCACAATATGAAAAAACGATCTATTTTTCTGGTGTCCGCATCAGATGTAAGAAACTTGTTGATCAAATGTATTCCATTTGGCTCCGATTGTTACTCAGAAAAGTTTACACTACTTCAGTTGTGACATCATTTTTTTGATACAAAATGAAACACTTGTTTCTTTGCGTGTCTAGACACATCATTTGAAACTTGAAACTGCTTCTATAACCACTCCCCAAACTGTGAGCTGAAGTAACCAATATCCATACAGCTCACCTGGATACATGGACACCTGTTGAAAATGTCTTTCTTAAAGAGGCAATCCAAGTCGTTTTTTCCTTTGTATTTTTTTCTTCTTCTTTTAAATACAGAATTGTAGCAGGGGGTCTCCGGAGCTGAACCCCATTAATTCCAGTTCTGGGGACTCCCTGCATCCGGAAATACAGACCTCCATAGTGGGTGCCGGCAGCCGCTCCAGGAGTCACGTTATGGCGGCTTTTCAAAGCTGCTGGGCCCTGCGGGCCAATAGGAAGCTGTGATGTCACTCAGTGTGGCTTCCTATTGGCCCATGTGACAAGGGAACTTTAAACTGTAGAAAACTGCAGGAGATAGCGACATCCTCTCGGAGGTATGTCCGGAAGCAGTTGAAATGAATGGGGTACAGCTCCAAAAAAACCCTGCTCCAAGCCTATTAAAAAAGTGAAAAAGAAAACAACCCTGCATGGAATACATGTTCCTTTATCTTTCATTTGATGGCAAAAACAATGCTGTTCCGCTTAAAATACATCACCCCTATGTTTTTGTATTGTCTTCATTCCTCTTTGGTAATCAATTATTTTGTTTTGTAAAAGTGAAGTAACCTGAGAGAACAGGAATGTACCTTTATGAGCTCACACAGAGTAACACTATGCATGTGGGGTTGGCCGAGGAGATAAGGTTACTCAATTGTAACCTTTACAAACATAAATGGTAGCACCCACTGGGAAGAGTGGCCAGGTCAATCAAGATTTGCTCAGTAGGGAAGAACATTTCCAGAATGCAACAGAGGTCAGCATCATTAGAGGAGAATCGTGAGCTAATGGGGTCAGCTGGTGTTACATTGTTCAATATCTCTCACAGACAGAGGCCACATCAAATGCACATATTCAGGGTGGTCTTCTGTCCCAGCAGGAAGAGGAGATTGCCGTCACTGCTCATTCACTTTGCACATAGAGCCCATGATTTCCTATCTGCATTGAGTCAAATGAATAGAAACCATAGATGATCTCCAAGGAGCTCTGTCACCCACCCAGCAAGGAGCATCTGGACCAGGCAATAAAGGGAGCCTCCCACTCTTTTGTAAATCAGGTGCCAATATCAACCTTTTAGAAGAAAAGCTCTACGACCCAAAAACTCACCAACCTCACAAAACAGGTGTAATGTTTGAATAATGTATGAGCACCAGACCCAACAACCAGTGTTTCCACTGAGAAACCAGTAGTCCATGCTGAACAGATACAACTGCAGCAATATAGCAGGACACGGTATGTTGTGATAACTTGGAAGTCTGAATATTGCCTAGTGTGTGATTGCAAAGACTGGATCATATAGCGCCATTAAAGAAAATGGACTACTAATTTTCCCAGTCTTCTGATTCTTCTGGAACTGCACAAATGGACCGGGCCTTACGGCTAGGCAACTGCCTTGGGCCCCGCACTCCCTCCTCTTGTCGGCGCCTGGATTCAACTTCCACCCGACTGGAGGGGGAAGCTGGAGGACGGGTTGTGTGCCCACCCCCGCCCTCTCCAGCTCCCCCCTCTGGTCAGAAGGATCCCGACACCAACACGAGGAGGGAGCGCGGGCCCCCCGGACCGGCATAGAGAGGTAGGTGTGTGGGGGGGGGGGGGGGTGGAGTGTGTGTGTGCGCGCTCTGTGAGAGGGTTCTTACCTTTTCCGGAGCGGGCCACCTCCTGTAGCATCGCGTTGCCATGGCAACGTGACATCGTATTACGTCACGGTGTCATGACTTATTTTACTTTATTGTATGCATATGCATTCATTTGCTCCAATTACTGAGTATGAATCTGAGAGAGGAGAAACTAAGGGCCCATATATACTAAGTGGCGCTATCCCATAAGACGCCTTCCAGTACCGAAAGGCACCTTATTGGCCATTCAAGTCATTGGGCTCTATAGGGTCTTTTGGTGCCTAGGTGACAGAGATATCAAAGCAAGCAGGTAGCCTTGAGATTTGTTTTAGATGTTATACCTTCTTCTGGCTGTTATCACTTTGCACAGACTTACCTGCTCACGGCCATGAGAGAGAAGGGCAAGCAACAGGCACAGGATGAGGGAGTATCCAAGACTCTGCGTTCTGTGGAAACAAAAACAAATTGCTATCATAGAGAACACGTCTTCACTGGGAGGTTCAGTGCAATCCACTGGCATCCCACTCAGGTCATAGCCCCTCTGCTAAAGAGATCTGCTTATCAGTACAAATGGGACCTTCCATACGGGATATTATCAATCTCACCGGGAATTTATACACAGCTGTCCCATGGAATAACCTATTGAATTGGAATTACCTATTTTAACTAATGCCTCCCATATTTTATTCCAGGTTTAGGAAACATGCGTTTTACTACTATTTTTGTCTAAAAGATACATTTGTTCAGTTATTTAAGAAAGTGTATTGCTAAAAGTCAACGGGGCAGAAAGATTTGAAGATTGATGCCCTGTGATAAAGATCCTAATTGATGGTAGTCATAGCGATGTGAATGGTAACGAATACAAACATTTCCACTTTCCGACTTCCTCCAACTCTTGCAACAAAATTAAAAATGACTGCTTCTTTAAAATGACGAAAGGATACCGGGGAATTACATAACCCGCCCAGAATCTCTCTGAAAATAGCACTTCCATAAAAGAGGAATGAACAGTGGATTAGTGAAGCACAGAAACCATGCTCGTACACGGGAGAAGAGGCAGAGAAACGGCCTTCTAAGGCGGCTGCTTGTAACGTCTCAATCATTGTGAAGGTCGCGAGATAGATCGGCTTAGCTTTCCATTTCCCCTAATATAGATAAAAAGAGTCACCACTTACAATTGGGTAATTGCTGCTTTGGTGTATTATTGTGTTTCGCTTACAGCCCTTGAGATGTAACTATCAGAAGTACTTTGTAAGTGCAAGATGCTAATTATGACACCATCTTGGTATTTTACATTAAACTCATAATGTGGCAACTTTTACAGTTCGTATGTCCTGCCCCACGGAGCCAATAAGGTATCTGTGTCTTTTACATTTTGTTTCTAGGCTGACCGGCCTCTTGTGTGATAAAAAGGAGTTAAATAAAAACCATTGGTAGCTTCCAATGTCTAGAGCTGTGGTTTACAACCTTTTTTTGGTTAAGGGACCCTAAGTGAAATTCTGAGGAACCCCAACCCTCTCTAATACAATGCATCCGAGATCAGATGCATTGTAAGGAACCCCAACCCTCTCTAATAGCGCGTCTGAGATCAGATGCATTGTAAGGAACCCCAACCCTCTCTAATAGCGCGTCTGAGATCAGATGCATTGTAAGGAACCCCAACCCTCTCTAATAACGCGTCTGAGATCAGATGCATTGTAAGGAACCCCAACCCTCTCTAATAGCGCGTCTGAGATCAGATGCATTGTAAGGAACCCCAACCGTCTCTAATAGCGCGTCTGAGATCCGATGCACTGTAAGGGACCCCAACCCTCTCTAATAGCGCGTCTGAGATCAGATGCATTGTAAATTCTTCTGTATTTGATAACATTTTCAAATGACCCGAAAATTACAGGGAACCCTTTAGGGACGCCCGGGGAACCCAAGGGTTTCTTGGAAACCTGGTGAAAAACACCGGTCTAGAATAATCTCCCTCATTAACCATACAATTAACTGCCTCACATTATACTTTAAAGAAACTACACGTCATTCATCGGTTCTCACCCAAGGATCAATTATCACCCTTCATTTTCCTCTTTTGAGCTCTTATTACTTCTGCAAACAGTTACATAACATTGTTTATCTAATTACTACTCTTCTGTTTTTATTATAGCCACCATGTGTAATGTGCTTGCCAAAAAGACCTTTCCATAAAAGCCCTTACCAATAGCTGAAGTATATATACACATATATACGTACATAAGTCGTATAATATGCACGTATGTATCAAGATAAATGTGATTGCAATCAGGGGCACCGACATCTGCTGTCCTGGGCCTGGTCAGCTAAGGGGCCGGCGAGCCAATATTTTATGGCCTGCACCTGCTCCTCGCTGCCCCTTTAGGCTCGGGCCCTCCTTATGTGGGCCTCTGGCAGGCCCATCGGCAGACAAGCAGGGCCCTTTCCATTGCTGGCCACCACCCGTCTGCCCCTTCCACGGGCCCTTCTTTTTGTGGTCCCACCTGCCCTCGTTCCTCCTTTCCTGGTCCTCCAGTCAGCCCACCTGAGGGCCGCAGGTAAGCCCACATGCCGTGCTCCCTGACCCCCATGCCAATAATACCCTTATACCTCCCCGGGCCCATTACCCCTTATACTCCCCAGGCCCATACCCTCTTACTCCCTCCCCCGCAGGCCCATTACCCCCTCATACCTCCTCCAGGGCCTCCTAATACCCCTCCCCCAGGCCAATTTTCTCCTTATACCCCCCAAGTACATAAACTTCTTATACCCCATTGTCCATTACCCCCTTATACCTCCTCCAGGCCAATTACACCCTTACGTAAGAAATGTCAGCACACAGGGGCCACTACATGTGGCTTCTTGTAGAAAGAAGCCTGACGGTGAGTGAGCAACAAGAGCATTAGTCACCAATCACAGACTGTTACAACATTAACTGTGATACATTTCCTTGGGTAGAAATCAGAGGATGAAGAGATTGTGCTTTTTTTTTACATGATAAGTAGCATAGTTTGCAGTCCTGAGAAAGGTACTTATTTTTGCTTTAACACCCTGTGCACGTCCTGTTTCTCTTCCATACACAAACACACACACACACTTAACACACTTGTGACAGTGCAGAGTCAGTAAACACAGCTGCTTTACTCCTCTGGGGATCAGCTTTCCAACATTGTATAGGATTGCAATTCTCCAGAAACCCAAAAGTTAAATTGGGATTATGGGCTGTCTGGCATTTCAAAATTCTGCTTCCATAACCCCCTCCATGCCCCTTCTTCAGGCTCAAACACATTTCACAATAGCTTCTGAGCAAGTACAGTAATGTGCAACTTAAATCCGCCTTTCCAAATATCTTCAATATGTGAAACCAGTTTATTCCACTGTTATATTGTAAATAAATCTTTCTGTCATTGTTGAAAAGTGAAATTCCATCCACACTGCCTTGACTTTTCCCACCATTTATACAGAAACACTAGTATAACATAAATGTTATTGAATTTAGATATAACACAGCCAGACCATATGATAATATATCATATAAAAATAATATAACGCCCTCCTACTGTCTGTACAAATTAGATTGTAAGCTCTTCGCAGCAGGGACTCCTTTTCCCAAATGTTACTTTTATGTCTGAAGCACTTCTCCCTATTATGTGTTATTTGTATTATTTGTTATTTATATGATGGTCACGTGTATTACTGCTGAGAAGCGCTATGTACATGAATGGCGCTATATAAATAAAGACATACATACATAACTATTATGGAGTGTGTAATCTTATCACAGAACAATATATACAACTGGGAAATGGTCAGACAAAATGTCACAAAGGAAGAAGAATCCGGACACTACAATAGTCTATAGTGAAGAAGAAAATATGTATTCACGCAGGGTCGACATTTCGGCCCATTGTGGTACCTTGAGGTCCCACAGTGGGCCGAAACGTCGGTCCGGCTGGAATAAGTATTTTCGTCTTCGCTAAAGACAATTGGAGTGTCCGGATTCTTCTTCCTTTGCTACGTACAAGCGCCCTCCCTGGATACTCGATCCTGTATGCACCCATGGCAGGACTAATATACCGTGAGCGCTCCTAAACCCTGAAAATACACGTTAAACACATACAAGAGTCCAACACCAGGAAAGAATACAAATTACAATGAACTACTGAGAGCATCAAATCATTTGGAATAACCAGGTGTTTACCCTGTATTGCTATTACTATACATGTTGGAATACACCCTTCCAATGCCACTGGCCTGGTGATGTTAAGTGGTTAAGTAAAGGATGTGGACCTGTGTTGGCATCGAGTGACTTACCGAGTGCTCCAGCTCATGGTTCCTGCTGTTCAGAGCGCCGTCTTCTTTCAATAAGAGAATCCTTCCCTTTGTTACTCGCAGGGAATTGTATGCAACTGTAAAAAAAGAAAGAAAAAAAAGAGGAAGAGATCAAGTTGACGTTCCGAGAAACATATAGGGGCCTCAGTAATAACATTTTATTTTTTTAAACTTGGGGTTGCGTCAAAAATGTTAGTGCTCAAAATGAATATACACCGGTGTGTCGTATGTCATAACCGGGACCCATCATTTGTTTGAAATTATTTTGGATGCCTGATTAATACAATTTTAATTAAAAACAGAAGTGATTATTTTTATTTTATTTATAACTAGTATTATCAATTAGTCGTGTAATGTCGTTTATAATAACCATAATGGTATTGTATGTCTTTATTTATGTAGCGCCAAAAGTGTACTCAACGCTTCACAAAGAATACAGTACGGGGAATTATAATAATATATTACGCGCAGCAAAATCAGACAATAGGAAAGGAAATCCCTGCCCCAAAGAGCTAACAATCTAATGTGAACATAATACAATTTTTTCAGCGTATTTAATGAAACTTGCGTGCGGTAACAAACACATTTTGAGTTTGGATAAATAGCAACTTCATTCTGCGATAACACTATTAAGAGCCTTTTTAGGTCTTACGCCAAGTAGAAGTAGGCGGATGGGTTTGAAGTACTTTCTCCGTATTTTGGCGCGCAGAAACATACTTCTTTAGTATATACCATTAGCATCTGTGCGCCAATCGAAGTCTATTTCTGCGCACCAATAGGCTGCACTTTTGTAACCCAGGCTATGCTGAAAAGCTGTGTAATGCTGTAGGCATATGCCTATAGGGGTCCATGTTAAAATGGATTAGAAGCAAAAGGTGTGCTCATTTGCATGTCAGTTCCCAGAATTCCTAGGTGGAAACATTGTATGCTAAGAGATAACGGGGAAAGACGGGGTTCCGAGACTTGTCTGAGACGTGTGAACGTGCTCACAACGTGACATTTTAAACGCAGCTCGCGCCGATGGAGAAACGTAAGGTCAGTACATAGGCGCACGTAAGGGCAATTGAAATGGAGTTTGACATGTGTCAAATTTTGAGCCAAATAAGCCATTTGCAACGCTTAGTGCATTGGCCTCAACGCTGCCTTGAAGTTTGTCTATCTTTGCCTTTGCCAATATTGGTGCAAAAAACTTCCAACTGGACGCAGATACCAATGTCCAACTGGTTCACCTATGGAAAAGCAGAAATCCCTGTGACATGAGCTAAGTTCCAGTGCGGAGTTTCTGTTTGGTGCGTGTGCTTTCCCATTCAATCACACAACTCATTCATTTCCATCACCTCATGCACGCTCGCTGGGAGAGATTTTTTTCACGCAGTAACACATTTTAAAGCGGCAAACCAAATGCAGGATTTTTTTGGCCATTTCTTTTTATCATAGGATTGAAGCGGGGGGGGGGGTCTCCTGAGCTGAACCCCATTCATTTCAGCTCCGGAGACCCCCTGCTTCCGGAGATACTGACCTCCGTAGTTGGTGCAGGTAGTCCCTCGGCTAGCAGGGATCACGTAATGGCGGAGTTTCGAAGCTCCTGCACCCTGACGGCCAATAGGAAGCCGTGACGTCATCAGGTTCATCTTCCTATTGGCCCGCGTGGCGGGGGAGCGTTAAACTTTGCCAATACCTACTTTGGAGGTCTGTATCTTGGGAAGCAGGGCTTCCCCAGAGCTGAAAGGAATGGGGTTCAGCTGCTGAGACCCTCCTGCTTCAATCCTAGTTAACAAAAGAAAAAACGGCTTTGATTGCTCATTTAAAAAATGAAAAAGTTGTCACATTTCATTAAAAAAATGGGTTCATTGAATTTCCTGAAAATCTATAGAATATACAGAGTACTGTGTCTATTTGCAAGAGATTATTCTCAACTACTTTGACACCCACTTTTTGCTCTCACTTTAGCTAGGTATGTACAATACGTATGCTCACTAAAAGCAGAAAAGGAGAGAACCTCATTAAAATAAACCCGTTCTTTTAAAAGGAAAAGTAACATATATATACATATATATAGTAACTCTGTAACCCAAGTAGCATCACAATTTAATCACTACATGTGTCTAGTGTTGCATTATATTTCCAAAGTACCTTGCAGTTTACACTTCAAAAGAATTCATGAAGCTGGTCCTAGGAGAGAGTCTGCAATAGTGTGTTTGCTGCTTTGGTCTGCATGTCAGCCTCTTAACAGATGATAAATAATTCTATTCTTCCCCCCTTACAGCTGAATATTAGGGGCACGGAGCAACAAAGGGATTTCTTAAGGTCAGTTTGAAAGAAACTGAACCCAAATTCTGCGTATTCTGTGATTTATACAGGAACCCCTGACAAAATGTACGTATATATATAAAATCAAAAACGAATAGACGATACCGTTCTGTGGCTAACGAAACGCTTTTATTTGTGCGAGCTTTCGAGATACACTGATCTCTTCTTCCGGCGGTGTTACAATGGATAAAGCAAGAAAGGCTTTTACTTAAAAACAGTAGATGGTTTGTTAATATTTCAGCGGTCCTGGTGCACAGTTGTTGGGAGAATTTTGTGTGTATATATATATATATATATATATATACATATGTCTTTATTTATATAGCGCCATTACTGTACGTAGCGCTTCACAGCAGTAATACACGTGACAATCATATAAATAACAAATAATACAAATAACACATAATGGAAAGAAGTGCTTCAGACATAAAAGTAACATTTAGGAAAAGGAGCCCCTGCCCCAAAGAGCTTACAACCTAAGTCAGCTGTGCGCAAAGGGGGGGGCTAGATTGTCTGGGGGGGCGCGCGTGTTACAGAGACCCCCGCGCTTCCCCAAAGGCATTTTAAATAAATGCCGGGGATCGCCTGATGCTTCTATAACTGGTTTACTTACCTTCGTTCCAATGACGCATCTCCATGGCAACCGGCGCAAGGTCATGTGACGTCACATTGTTATGGCAACGTGACGTCACACAACCCCGCAACGTCATTTGATGCCGGGGCCGTGCGGGGGGGGGGGGGGCGCGCCGGAGAGGAGACAGGGGGCACATGAAAATAAGTTTGCGCACCCCTGATCTAAGTGGTAAGTAGGAAGAAGGTACAGAGACAGTAGGAGGGTGTTCTGGTAAGTGCGTCTGCAGGGGGCCAAGGTCGATGTATAAGGTGTAAAGTTTCAGCCACAGAGCTACATATGCTTCATTAAGGAGATGGGTTTTAAGATGGGTCTTAAAGGTGGATAGAGAGGGTGCCAGTTGTATATTGAGGGGAAGGGCATTCCAGAGGTGTGGGGCAGTGAGTGAGAAACGTTTAAGGCGGGAGAGGGCTTTAGATACAAAAGGGTTAACAAGGAAAGGGATCATGCAACTTGACCTGGGGGCCCTGCAGTGATGCCCTGGGGGGCTAGGGGTCAGGGGGGGGGGGTGATGAGGGAGAGCTGTTATTTAAAGGTCTGTCGCCATGTGACCTACCTCTCTCATCCTCTCTCATCCTCCCCAAAAGGTTGGAGTGTGGGGATCGCTGAGCTGGTTGGAAGTGTTGAAACGGACAGAGGAGGAGAAAGCAAGAATAGCTTCCTCACCACGGGCTGGTCGGCCCCCTTTCTCTGCCACTTCAATCCACTTCCAGCTTGCCATGTGGCTACACTGTTGTACACTTAAAGGTCAAGGAGTGGGATAGGACACACTGCTCATAAATTAAGTGTCATGCTTGGAAAGTGTTTTTCCCAAAAGTATTTCTTTATGTTCATGTAAAGGGAGAGGTGTCGAAGCTTTAAGCAAATTAAGGCAATTTCTTGAAAATGACCAGCTGGTAGTAACCAGTGCCAGAATGTCTTAGATATGGGGATTACTTATTATACTAGCACCAAATTAAGGTACAATGCTGAATGTCACTACAATTATTTCTACTGTGTATGCCTGTACCTGATAACAACATGTAGAGGCACAGCTCTGACGGGCTTGGGACTAGGATAAGGTAAGGATGTATAAGGCTTTATTATAGGGAATTATAGTTGGGGTACGCTTCTGTGAAAAAAAACATGACTCAAGCAGAAGGGTACCAACAGGCCTCGGGAGGTCAGGGGCCTCAGTATGCCCGGGCAGAGGCAGGCCCCAGCATCCCCCAGGAGGACAAGGGCCCCAGCATGCCGCAAGCAGAGAGAGGCAACAGCAGGCCCCAGGTGGACAGGGGCCCCGACATTCCCCAAGCAAAAGGAGGAACCGGCAGGCCTCAGGGAGAACAGGGGCCGCAGCGTGATCCAGGGAGAGAGGGGCTCCAGCAGGCCTTAGGGAGAACAGGGGCAGCAGCGTGATCCAGGGAGAGAGGGGGGCCCCAGCATGCCGCAAGCAGAGAGAGGCAACAGCAGGCCCCAGGTGGACAGGGGCCCCGACATTCCCCAAGCAAAAGGAGGAACCGGCAGGCCTCAGGGAGAACAGGGGCCGCAGCGTGATCCAGGGAGAGAGGGGCTCCAGCAGGCCTCAGGGAGAACAGGGCCGCAGCGTGCTCCAGGGAGAGGGGGCTCCAGCAGGCCTCAGGGAGAACAGGGCCGCAGCGCGATCCAGGGAGAGGGGGCTCCAGCAGGCCTCAGGGAGAACAGGGCAGCAGCGTGATCCAGAGAGAGGGGGCTCCAGCAGGCCTCAGGGAGAACAGGGCAGCAGCGTGATCCAGAGAGAGGGGGCTCCAGCAGGCCTCAGGGAGAACAGGGGCCGCAGTGTGATCCAGAGAGAGGGGGCTCCAGCAGGCCTCAGGGAGAACAGGGGCCGCAGCGTGATCCAGGGAGAACAGGGGCCGCAGCGTGATCCAGAGAGAGGGGGCTCCAGCAGGCCTCAGAGAGAACAGGGGCCGCAGTGTGATCCAGAGAGAGGGGGCTCCAGCAGGCCTCAGGGAGAACAGGGGCCGCAGCGTGATCCAGGGAGAACAGGGGCCGCAGCGTGATCCAGAGAGAGGGGGCTCCAGCAGGCCTCAGGAGAACAGGGGCAGCAGCGTGCTCCAGGGAGAGGGGGCTCCAGCAGGCCTCAGGAGAACAGGGGCAGCAGCGTGCTCCAGGGAGAGAGGGGGGCTCCAGCAGGCCTCAGGGAGAACAGGGGCCGCGGCGTGATCCAGGGAGAGGGGGCTCCAGCAGGCCTCAGGAGAACAGGGGCAGCAGCGTGCTCCAGGGAGAGAGGGGGGCTCCAGCAGGCCTCAGGGAGAACAGGGGCCGCAGCGTGATCCAGGGAGAGGGGGCTCCAGCAGGCCTCAGGGAGAACAGGGGCAGCAGCGTGATCCAGGGAGAGGGGGCTCCAGCAGGCCTCAGGAGAACAGGGGCAGCAGCGTGCTCCAGGGAGAGAGGGGGGCTCCAGCAGGCCTCAGGGAGAACAGGGGCCGCAGCGTGATCCAGGGAGAGGGGGCTCCAGCAGGCCTCAAGGAGAACAGGGGCCGCAGCGTGATCCAGGGAGAGAGGGGGGCTCCAGCAGGCCTCAGGGAGAACAGGGGCCGCAGCGTGATCTAGGGAGAGGGGGCTCCAGCAGGCCTCAGGGAGAACAGGGGCCGCAGCGTGATCCAGGGAGAGGGGGCTCCAGCAGGCCTCAGGGAGAACAGGGGCCGCAGCGTGATCCAGGGAGAGGGGGCTCCAGCAGGCCTCAGGGAGAACAGGGGCCGCAGCGTGATCCAGGGAGAGAGGGGCTCCAGCAGGCCTCAGAGAGAACAGGGGCAGCAGCGTGATCCAGGGAGAGAGGGGGGCTCCAGCAGGCCTCAGGGAGAACAGGGGCAGCAGCGTGATCCAGGGAGAGGGGGCTCCAGCAGGCCTCAGGGAGAACAGGGGCAGCAGCGTGATCCAGGGAGAGAGGGGGGCTCCAGCAGGCCTCAGGGAGAACAGGGGCCGCAGCGTGATCCAGGGAGAGAGGGCTCCAGCAGGCCTCAGGGAGAACAGGGGCCGCAGCGTGATCCAGGGAGAGAGGGGGGCTCCAGCAGGCCTCAGGGAGAACAGGGCCGCAGCGTGATCCAGGGAGAGGGGGCTCCAGCAGGCCTCAGGGAGAACAGGGGCAGCAGCGTGATCCAGGGAGAGGGGGCTCCAGCAGGCCTCAAGGAGAACAGGGGCCGCAGCGTGATCCAGGGAGAGAGGGGCTCCAGCAGGCCTCAGGGAGAACAGGGGCCGCAGCGTGATCCAGGGAGAGAGGGGCTCCAGCAGGCCTCAGGGAGAACAGGGGCAGCAGCGTGATCCAGGGAGAGAGAAGGGGGCTCCAGCATGCCTCAGGGAGAACAGGGGCCGCAGCGTGATCCAGGGAGAGAGGGGGCTCCAGCAGGCCTCAGGGAGAACAGGGGCCGCAGCGTGATCCAGGGAGAGGGGGGGCTCCAGCAGGCCTCAGGAGAACAGGGGCCGCAGCGTGATCCAGGGAGAGGGGGCTCCAGCAGGCCTCAGGGAGAACAGGGGCCGCAGCGTGATCCAGGGAGAGAGGGGGGCTCCAGCAGGCCTCAGGGAGAACAGGGGCAGCAGTGTGATCCAGAGAGAGGGGGCTCCAGCAGGCCTCAGGGAGAACAGGGGCCGCAGTGTGATCCAGAGAGAGGGGGCTCCAGCAGGCCTCAGGGAGAACAGGGGCCGCAGCGTGATCCAGGGAGAACAGGGGCCGCAGCGTGATCCAGAGAGAGGGGGCTCCAGCAGGCCTCAGGGAGAACAGGGGCAGCAGCGTGATCCAGGGAGAGGGGGCTCCAGCAGGCCTCAGGAGAACAGGGGCAGCAGCGTGCTCCAGGGAGAGAGGGGGGCTCCAGCAGGCCTCAGGGAGAACAGGGGCAGCAGCGTGATCCAGGGAGAGGGGGCTCCAGCAGGCCTCAGGGAGAACAGGGGCCGCAGCGTGATCCAGGGAGAGGGGGCTCCAGCAGGCCTCAAGGAGAACAGGGGCCGCAGCGTGATCCAGGGAGAGGGGGCTCCAGCAGGCCTCAGGGAGAACAGGGGCCGCAGCGTGATCCAGGGAGAGGGGGCTCCAGCAGGCCTCAGGGAGAACAGGGGCAGCAGCGTGATCCAGGGAGAGGGGGCTCCAGCAGGCCTCAGGGAGAACAGGGGCCGCAGCGTGATCCAGGGAGAGGGGGCTCCAGCAGGCCTCAGGGAGAACAGGGGCCGCAGCGTGATCCAGGGAGAGGGGGCTCCAGCAGGCCTCAGGGAGAACAGGGGCCGCAGCGTGATCCAGGGAGAGAGGGGCTCCAGCAGGCCTCAGGGAGAACAGGGGCAGCAGCGTGATCCAGGGAGAGAGGGGGGCTCCAGCAGGCCTCAGGGAGAACAGGGGCCGCAGCGTGATCCAGGGAGAGGGGGCTCCAGCAGGCCTCAAGGAGAACTGGGGCCGCAGCGTGATCCAGGGAGAGAGGGCTCCAGCAGGCCTCAGGGAGAACAGGGGCCGCAGCGTGATCCAGGGAGAGAGGGGGGCTCCAGCAGGCCTCAGGGAGAACAGGGGCAGCAGCGTGATCCAGGGAGAGGGGGCTCCAGCAGGCCTCAAGGAGAACAGGGGCCGCAGCGTGATCCAGGGAGAGAGGGGCTCCAGCAGGCCTCAGGGAGAACAGGGGCCGCAGCGTGATCCAGGGAGAGAGGGGCTCCAGCAGGCCTCAGGGAGAACAGGGGCAGCAGCGTGATCCAGGGAGAGAGAAGGGGGCTCCAGCATGCCTCAGGGAGAACAGGGGCCGCAGCGTGATCCAGGGAGAGAGGGGGCTCCAGCAGGCCTCAGGGAGAACAGGGGCCGCAGCGTGATCCAGGGAGAGGGGGGGCTCCAGCAGGCCTCAGGAGAACAGGGGCCGCAGCGTGATCCAGGGAGAGGGGGCTCCAGCAGGCCTCAGGGAGAACAGGGGCCGCAGCGTGATCCAGGGAGAGAGGGGGGCTCCAGCAGGCCTCAGGGAGAACAGGGGCAGCAGCGTGCTCCAGGCAGAGGGGGGCTCCAGCAGGCCCCAGGGAGAACAGGGGCCGCAGCGTGATCCAGGGAGAGGGGGCTCCAGCAGGCCTCAGGGAGAACAGGGGCCGCAGCGTGATCCAGGGAGAGAGGGGGGCTCCAGCAGGCCTCAGGGAGAACAGGGCCGCAGCGTGATCCAGGGAGAGGGGGCTCCAGCAGGCCTCAGGGAGAACAGGGGCAGCAGCGTGCTCCAGGCAGAGGGGGGCTCCAGCAGGCCCCAGGGAGAACAGGGGCCGCAGCGTGATCCAGGGAGAGGGGGGCTCCAGCAGGCCTCAGGGAGAACAGGGGCCGCAGCGTGATCCAGGGAGAGAGGGGGGCTCCAGCAGGCCTCAGGGAGAACAGGGCCGCAGCGTGATCCAGGGAGAGGGGGCTCCAGCAGGCCTCAGGGAGAACAGGGCCGCAGCGTGATCCAGGGAGAGGGGGCTCCAGCAGGCCTCAGGGAGAACAGGGGCAGCAGCGTGCTCCAGGCAGAGGGGGCTCCAGCAGGCCTCAGGAGAACAGTGGCCGCAGCGTGATCCAGGGAGAACAGGGCCGCAGCGGCAGCGTGATCCATGCAGAGGGGGGCTCCAGCAGGCCTCAGAGAGAGGGGGGCTCCAGCAGGCCTCAGGGAGAGAGGGGGGCTCCAGCAGGCCTCAGAGAGAGGGGGGCTCCAGCAGGCCTCAGGGAGAGAGGGGGGCTCCAGCAGGCCTCAGAGAGAGGGGGGCTCCAGCAGGCCTCAGGGAGAGAGGGGGGCTCCAGCAGGCCTCAGGGAGAGGGGGGCTCCAGCAGGCCTCAGGGAGAGGGGGCTCCAGCAGGCCTCAGGGAGAGGGGGGCTCCAGCAGGCCTCAGGGAGAGAGGGGGGCTCCAGCAGGCCTCAGGGAGAGGGGGGCTCCAGCAGGCCTCAGGGAGAGGGGGGCTCCAGCAGGCCTCAGGGAGAGAGGGGGGCTCCAGCAGGCCTCAGGGAGAACAGGAGTCCAGCTATCAGTCTCTGGCACAGAGAAGTAGCCCATGTCCAGGAACATAATCACGGCACACTGAAACACCCAACTGCGGCATTTCCAAAGTTGGGGGGGGGGGGGGGGGGTGTTTGCATGTTGGAATTGGGACTATATATATCAATTTCCTACCGAATAGCTCTGCACAAGCTGTGTAAATTCTCTATAGCTAAGCAAATAATGTGAAAGGAATGGATTTGGCCATTTTTAATAAAACAGTCTTTGTTAACATGGTCAGTGCCCAGAGCTCAGAGTGCTTACTAATAGCCTGCAAATATTAAACATTAATCCATTAGCTGCCTGGGAGACTCATTTAGAATTAAGGTTCTACAATGAGTTCTCTATTTAGAGTTGGAGCACAGTAAGTGTACAGTGTATATATATATATACACACACACACACACACACACACACACACACATATACACACACGCAGACAGTGTATGTGTATTCATGTATGCAGTGACTTGTTAACTTTGTATAGGATTCTTGTTTCCCTTTATTTGATCCACGTCTGACCATTTGTACTGTATCTCACTGTATTTCCCTGTATTATGTATATAGGATCAAAACTATAGGTAATATATATATATATATATATATATATTTAAAAAAGTATACACACACATATATGTATATTATATATAGATCCATTCAATACATTATTTTCACATGTACTAAATATGTATTGTATTGTATGTCTTTATTTATATAGCGCCATAAATGTACATAGCGTTTCACAGTAATAATACATGTTGTAATCATATAAATAACAAATAATATAAATAACAGGTCATGGGAATAAGTGCTTCAGACATAAAAGTAATATTAAGGAAGATGAGTCCCTGCCCCGAGGAGCTTACAGTCTAATTGGTAGGTAGGAGAATGTACAGTATAGAGACAGTAGGAGGGAGTTCTGGTAAGTGCGTCTGCAGGGGGCCAAGCTTTATGTATCATGTGTCCAGGATTATCCTAAAGGTGGATAGAGTTGGTGCTAGTCGGGTATTGAGGGGAAGGTCATTCCAGAGGTGCGGGCAGAAAGTGAGAAAGGTTTAAGGCAGGAGAGAGCTTAGATACAAAGGGGGTAGAGAGAAGACATCCTTGAGAAGAACGCAAGAGTCGGGATGGTGCATAGCGAGAAATATGTGTACTGTGGTTCCTGTTATATATACACATACATACATATCAGCAAAAGAAGAGCGCACAATCCCTTTAGCCTAAACAATACACAATTTAATAAAAATCAGACATATATAGACATATTGAGTTTTCCACACATGCTGCTCCTCAGGCATTCCACTCAGCTGATCCACCAAGTTAGTGTGATGACGCGCCCAATGTCGTTGGTGGATCAGCACCGGTGCAGTGCCGGTACACAGAGAGGCTGCGTGCTGTTATCTACGTGTGAGAAAGCTGAAAGAGCTGCTGTGAAGTGTCCTCCACTCTGATTGCGGTAACCGGATTTGTTTCCATCTGTGGAGTCCATACTTTTGCCCCTGGAGGTCTAGACGTGACATATTGGGGGTTGGCATACCGTCACGGTTTGTGCCGTCGGAGCGGTGTGGAATTACCTCGGCGGAGGGACGCCATTTCCGACTCCAGTACAAGACATCAGACATCCCCCTGTGATTGCCACTACAGACAGTCTCTCTCTCCCCGGGACAGTCAGCCCCAGCTGACGAGTGCGCATATCAGCGGTTCCCTAAGTCAGCACATGTGAGGCGTGTCTTGCGAGGAGCTCTGTGCACCATATTCACCTGGATCTATTCTGTGTGTGGGCTGACATTTGGAGTCAGCTACCGGCTATTTACCGCTTACCATTGATATCTTAGGAGGACACCCCAGGATACACACGTCTTATGAACAGACTTTATTAACCCTCAAGGGACATTCCTATTGGATATAGCATCTACCTACTCTTTTTAATATTATACATTTCGATTGAGTTTTCCACACATGCTCATGGTCAATATATGTCTGATTTTTATTAAATTGTGTATTGTTTAGGCTAAAGGGATTGTGCGCTCTTCTTTTGCTGATATTTATACAATTTTGGGATTGGTTTATCCCCATTGGAGCTGCCGATTCCCATTGTCTAATTATATAATTCCTTACTCTTGCCTTAGCCCCATACACACTATACCTATTTTTGTTTTTTGTGCACTTACAAACATATGGTATAATCTGTTGTGCGCTGGTTTTATTTGTCATATACATATATACACACACACACACACACACACACACGCATACATACATACACACACACACATATATACACACACAAATATGATGTGTTCCACAGAAAACACAACATATCCCAATGTAAGTATCACAGAGTTTCCAGCTGTAATGGCAGTTTTCACTTGTACTGTATATCACAATATACCACAACACACAGCGAACAACACAGCCTGCTACATCTGTGACACCTTGTTAATCATCCAATAACACTCTGCTCCATGAGACTTTCTGCACATGGAACTGATAGCAGCCCAAATCCTGCATTCATAGAGACCTACATTGTACGAGCATTGCAAGACTACCAGGGTTCGCCAACCAGCTCTCTAAAGGCGCCTGTTTTAGTGGTAGGGGGGCCGCAAGTTGGTTACAGTGTCATTTTAGATACATTTAAAAACTTGAAAATAATGCTTGATTAAATTATTATTCCAAAAGTTGTAATGTATACCATCTAAGGCGTGTAATATAGTGGGTGCGCGTGCGCTACCGTGCACGCGCGCGTCAATTATAATTGGCTGTTAGCCAGACTTTCTATACTAGGGACGCGCGCACGGCCGTGAGCAGTGGCGCGGCAGACCAGGGAAAATACAATCAAATTGTATTTTCACGCTGCTGCCACGCCGCAAACAAATCACAGCGCGCCCTATCGCTGTGACGTCAGAGTCACGCCCCCTAACCGCGCGAGTCACTGCTTGCAGCCTAAACGCGCACGCCACGTGCACGCTCAACGCCGGTCACGCGCCCCCACACACAGCAGCAGCAAGAACTATAAAACAAGCCTAAGAGTACAAGGGCTACATCGAGGCCCTATAAGGCCGGCGAGGGCCGCCAGTTGAAGACTCCTGCTTTATACAATCATAAAGTACATTTGCTGTTTAGGCTTTCTGTGCGGTGTTCCCATCGCCGCGTTCTTGTGATGTGCTCTGTGGGTCTAAGTGAGGTCTCTGGGATCTAAAGAGAAATGCATATCTCTGCAAAGTGAGAGGGAGTTCCAAGCGGGCGAGGAAGCGGCAGGCCTGGGAGGAGAAGCTTTGTGATAAAGCCACTGGCCTTTAAAGTAGAAGACCACAGTGAGGTCGAGTCTTCAGTGGCCGCTGCGGCGCGCGTGCGTGCAGGAGATGACACTGGGGCCGTAGCCTTACAGATCCAGTGTGACCTGTGCGTGACCTTGGCCAAGCCAATTAATTTCCCAGTGCCTTGGGAGGGAGGGGGGCTCAAGGCTAGGTTTTCAGGATATCCCTGCTTCAGCAAAGGTGGAGTCCCCGCTTCAGCACAGCTTGCTCAATCAGTCCCTGTTTCAGCACAGATGGCTCAATCAAAGGCTCTGTCTTCGACTGAGCCTCCTGTGCTGAAGCTAGGATATCCTGAAAAACTGACCTGTTGGGGGTGGGGGGCTTGAGGACTGGAGTTGAGCCCCCCTGCCCTATTAGACCAGCGGTGTGCAAACTGGGGGGGTGGGGGCGCGGCAGTTATAGAGGTCCCGCACTCTCCCCCCAGGCATTTAAAATGAATGCCGGGGGACCGCGCGAGGCCTCGATAATACACTTCTAACGACGCATCACCCAGGTTACCCGACGTCAAATGACGCAGCGGGGTCACGTGACGTCACGTTACCATGGGAGGTACATGCCGTCAATTGACGCCAGGGTCGAGCAGGGGTGGGGGAGGAGAGCAGGCAGGGGTGCACACAGGGAAACGTTTGCACACCCCCTGTCTAAACACAACAACACAAGGAAGAAATTATTTGAGCATGTATTGTTCTAATGACACCCAGCAAACTCTATACTGGCAGTGACACATCTTCAGTCACCTGGCAAAAAGCTGAAGCAACCGCAAAGCCGTGCAGCGTTTGGAAGGAATCTGGGCTCCTGCTCCCTCTCTACAGAAGGGTGGATAAACTGTACAACAATGTGAAATGACATAATCTGTCATCGGACGGCAAGCCTTCAGGAAGCTGATCTATCAAATACTGGTCCGGAACCAAGTTAAGCAGGAGATTTCACTCCCTAACCCCGGCGAAAAACAGGGAGTCCTGGCTGTTAAAGCTAGAGTTGGCACGACGCATTTTAAAACACTTCACGGGACAAGTTGACAAATGTACAGTAGGTATGTTTAATCATTGTACAGTAGGTATGTTTAATCATTGTACAGTAGGTATGTTTAATCATTGTACAGTAGGTATGTTTAATCATTGTACAGTAGGTATGTTTAATCATTGTACAGTAGAGATGGGCGAATTTTGTGGGGCGAATTCGGATTTGCATCGGATCGGTTGGTTCCTTTGGTTTGCGGATTTCCGCAGATCAATCTCTAAGGTCGGTTTTCGGTTGGCGGATTTTTACATTATTATTACCAATACACTCCACGGATTCCGCAACCCGGGGACGGATTTGGAGAATTCAATCCGCCGATTCAGCCATTGTTAAGAATCCGCCAACGGACGGCTGAGTCCGTGGAATCTACAAACCCATCCACAGGTTGCATCCATGGCGGTTTATTTTTTTTTAACGAATCCGCCTGGATTAAAACCGACTAAATCCTTTTGCTGATTTTACACTGCGAAACGGATTTTGGGGGGGGGGGGGGGGGGGGGGGAAATGCAAGAAAATCCAGGAAACGGATTTGGGGCGACATCGCCCGTCTCTGGAGAGGGCTGTACAGCAAACGGAACAGTAATACAATACAGGGAGAAAACCACGTGTACGGCTTTTAGTGGCCAGCGTGAGTGGTACCAGAGTGCTAGTAACCGAGGAAAGGGTATTGGAGACATTCCTAGGAGTATAAAGAAAAATAGAAACCCTGTGAAAATATCACAATGCAGCCACCCTTAATAAGCCACGTAAATAAAGGTGCAGTTCCACTTACTGGGAAATAATTCACTGTGGAATTCGTTGCGAGAAAAACCTGATCTCTGAAGCTTTGAAATGTCTGGAGCGATCATTAATAAAAGTAGCATGTATATTAGATTTGTATCTCTGTTTTGCTGTTTTGAGTGGAGTACTGGTTCCAAATGTGAAAATATTTTTTAAACGTAAATGATAAAACCAGGATTAAAAAGGCCAGAGTAGGTAATATATTTAGGAGTGTTTTTACTATATTGTCATATACATACATACATAACATACTTACATACATACATAAACATACATACAAACAAACATACATACTTACATACATACACACACAGTGGCGAGAAATGGTTTGTGAACACCTTAGAATGTTGACATATTTTACATATTTCAAACCTAAATTGTTATTTGATCTTAATTTAAGTCCTAATAATAGATACAGATAACCTGATCTAAAAAAATACACAAAAACATGATACTTTTTCAACTTTTATTTATCCACAAATGATTTAACATTCAATATCCAAGTGTGAAAACATATGAGCCTTTAGCTTCAGTAACGTTTTTCATTGAGGCCAAAAAGTTCTACCTTTGACTCGTCTGTCCAGAAAACATTGTTGCAGAAGTGTTGTGGATCATCTATGTGCTCTTTGGCAAACATCAGACAGGCAGCAATGTTCTTTTTAGAGAGCAGTGGTTTCCTCCTGGACATCCTTCCATGAACACCATTCTGTACAGTCTTTTGTGATAGTTGAGTCATGAACACTCACGTTAGCCAAGGTGAGAGTGACCTGCAGATCCTTGGATGTTACTCTGGGATTCTTTGTGACTTCCTGAATGATTTGTTCTTGGAGAGATTTTTGTAGGACCGCTCCTGGGTAGAGTGGTTGTGGTCTTGAACATTCTCCATTTGTCTGACAGTGGATTGGAGGAGCCCCAAATCCTTAGAAATGGGTTTGTAGCCCTTTTCTAGCCTGATGAGCATCAATAACGGCTTTCTGAGGTCCTCAGAGATTTCTTTTGATCGTGGCATGACGTGTTTCCACACACCTGTATGGTGAAAACCAAACTCACAACGTTTCTGACCTTTATATAGGGTGGGGCCTCCCAAACTCACACCTGAAGATCTACCTAATTATTTAAACACCTGATTCTAATTATCCCTTTTAATTTAGCTGATAAAACAAGGGTTTCACTTACTTTTGCACATACCCTGACTCTTAATTACTCTTTGTTTGTCTAATTCATACATCATTTTGTTTCAAAAGACCTGGAATTAATTCATATTGGATAGAAAATATCTATCCTGTTGGATAGAAAATACTTTGATTCAAGAAGGTTATCATGGAAAAAAGATGGCATTTCCGTAGTGATCATTGGAGTTCCCAATTGTTTTCTCGCCAACGTATGTGCCAAGTGGCCAACCTACAGGCAGAGCACAGCATCGCTTTGTCTGCCAAACAAGATTATCTCTAATCTCCATGAAGGCAAATTTCCAGCATTAAGATGTTCAGAACATGATAGTGTTTTCCCTGGAGTCAATTCTATCCCCTAGAGGACTTTGCAGTAAATATCTCGGAAGGGAGTATGCAGGGGAGATAACATGCCAGTCGTGAGGGGTCATTGTGAAAACAATGAGGTGTTTTTTGGTTTATCACAAAGAGTCTGAAGTCTATTTGTGGAGAGGTTATCAAAGGACAAGCAAACACGGACGGGGCAGCAGAAAAACACTGGACCCATTTGTTCTTTGTGGTTATAGTTTAAACTCACTATGTGTTCAGGAGACGAATGTTGACACATAACGAGCTTCATCTCGCAGGATCTGCAGCAGAATTCACCGCGTCAACCTCCAGACCATCACAGGCGTTTGTTTCACCCCTATCATTGTTGGTTCTATCTGCCACCAAAACAAAAACCTAAACACTTGGGTCACTAGAACACAGGGTCAGAATACATGACAATGCGTACTAAACCAAGAGTTAAAAACACTGATGGGATTAGGTTACCCAGCCTCAATATTTCCTGAACAGGTCTATCAGGGCCTGGGTTTAACATGGGACATGGGATAAAGCTATCCTTGGAGCCGTGCTTTACAATGAAAGGACAGCCTCAGACAACGCAGGCCTTTAAATCCCCCAGCCTAAATCCTCAACCGTCTGAATCTGTGCAGATCATCTAGGGGAAATGTAGCAGTTTTACCTAACTAGATCTGAAGGCCTGAGAGATGCACCAGTTTAACACAGCAGAAGGAAGGGTATCTTCTTCTCAGCTCAACTGCCAGCAAGGGGACTTCCAAATCACCAACTATTGCTTAATGGGCTGAGAGGAGGGCGTTACGCCTGCGAACCACAATAAATGCAAGAACTCAGGTTGCTGTGATGGATCGAACCAAATGTAGTACAGTAGTTTTTCCACTGCAGCTTTAAAGTACAAAGTACATACAAGATGGTTTCACGCCATTTCTACGTTGACATTTTGGCTGCTAGGCCCTTCTGTTAACATCTTTACTACCAGTGTGGCCTACAACTCATTGCAAAGTGAAGGCATTGAAAGGGTTAAAACATCAGTGTAAAAAAATTAATCAAATATTACAGAAATCAACTGCTGCGAGTGCAGAGACAGAACCTGCAGAGCCCGCAGAGCCTGCACAGCCCGTAGAGCCTGCACAGCCCACAGAACCTGCAGAGCCCACAGAACCTGCAGAGCCCGCAGAGCCTGCACAGCCCACAGAACCTGCAGAGCCCGCAGAGCCTGCAGAGCCCGCAGAGCCTGCACAGCCCACAGAACCTGCAGAGCCTGCAGAACCCACCGAGCCCACAGAACCCACAGAACCTACACAGCCCGAAGAGCACGCAGAGCCCACAGAACCTGCAGAGCCCACAGAGCCTGCAGAACCCACCGAGCCCACAGAACCCGCAGAACCTACACAGCCCGAAGAGCACGCAGAGCCCACAGAACCTGCAGAGCCCACAGAACCCACCGAGCCTGCACACCGCAAAACCAACCCCGTATAGGAAAAGTGCGATTTACCAGATCAAATTCCCCCCGGCTGATTTGGAGCTCAGCTCCTTGCTGCTCGGGGAGAGTTCCACTGTACAGTATGCATGATTTCAATCAGGAAAGAGTTTATGGCGAGAGGCCATTCAGGGGAGGAGAGGGAATTAGAACATGCCACAACCTAAGCCCTTCACAGAAAGGGTTATATCATATTTAGGCTTCTACTATGAGCCTGTTTCCTATAATTAGGGATTCAGGTTTTCGGTGTTTATTTGAGATATATATATATAGATATAGATATATATATAATCCATATGCAAGAAAAATCTGTGATTTTCAGTGTTTACATAATATTTATCAATCAAAAATAGCAACACATTATAATTTGGTGTTCAGCTTTTTTTCATTTGTTACCAAACACACCAGAAATAGAATAGATGCCACCTAACATGGCAAAGGGTGGAGGGGTCTATGTGCCGGGGGCAGGGGTTAAAGTCCTGGGGTGGGGGGGGGAATCAGTGTGCTGGGTGCAGGGGTTGTAGTCCTAGGAGGGGGAAATCAGTGTGCTGGGGGCAGGGGTTGTAGTCCTGGGAGGGGGAAATCAGTGTGCTGGGGGCAGGGGTTGTAGTCCTGGGAGGGGGGAATCTATGTGCTGGGGGCAGGGGTTGTAGTCCTGGGAAGGGGGAAATCAGTGTGCTGGGGGCAGGGGTTGTAGTCCTGGGAAGGGGGAAATCAGTGTGCTGGGGGCAGGGGTTGTAGTCCTGGGAGGGGGAAATCAGTGTGCTGGGGGCAGGGGTTGTAGTCCTGGGAAGGGGGAAATCAGTGTGCTGGGGGCAGGGGTTGTAGTCCTGGGAGGGGGGAATCTATGTGCTGGGGGCAGGGGTTGTAGTCCTGGGAAGGGGGAGGGGGGAATCAGTGTGCTGGGGGCAGAGGGCGTGACGTCACATGACCCGCGACGTCATTTGACGCCGAGTCCTTGGAGAGGGGGGGCGCGAATGCTGCGGCTGCCTGGCAGGGGGGCGCAGCTCAAGAAGTTTGCGCACCCCTGCTGTAACCCAAGGGTTCCATTCCTCAACCCCCCAACAGGCCAGGTTTTCAGGATATCCCAGCTTCAGCACAGGTGTCTCAACCAGTCCCTGCTTCCGCACAGGTGGCTCAATCAGTGGCCACTGATTGACGCTGGGATATTCTGAAAACCTGAACTGTTGGGGAGTCGTGACGACTGGAGTTGAGCACCACTGGTGTTAGGTGTCCTTATGACAGAAGAGTGCGTGGTAAAATATGGCAAAATATCCCCATGATATAAAGCAATAAGGAACAACACGAAAATCATAGAGCAAAACCTCAATGCATTTTTCCATATGATCATGAGCATCTTTGTACTGTGGAATGGTGAAGAGGGAGCTGCATTGTTGGAAACCCCCCCAAAAAGAGACGTCTTTTCAGCCACAGCAATTTCCTTAGCAGTAATCCGTCACATTCCACCGTGCACAGGTTTGTGAGCTCGCTCTCCCCCGCTATGCAAACACAACAGCGCAGCCCTGCAGGCAGGGAATGTACGGGGAAGATGTCCACCTCGGATAGATAACACATAGGTACAATAGGAGGACTCCTCAGGGCACGTCGGATTCACCAACCCAAAAGTGGGAAGCCTCGCAGGACGACTCGCCAATGAAAGAGAGCTCACAGAGCATAGCGGTGGGGATCACTGCCTGCTCACAAGCACCTCATCTGTCAGATAAGGGCACGTTGTGTGTAACACAGAAACCATTTCACCCGCGGGCATGAACACCTCCAACCAATGCCCCAGAACATGCAGTCCCACTTTGCCACATGTTTCAGAGTTTCTACACCCGCCACCATCATATTACCCCTCATTTTAACCCCGTATTGGCAGTGGGGCCAGCAACGCTCTGTAGTTAGTTTAATACTGACCAACTTTAAAACTTGCCTCACAAATCAAACATCCTAATAGCCGGCACTCATGGCTACTGCCCCATACCCACAGTCACTCCCACCCACCATTGTGGCCAAGCACTGCCATACACAGCACTTATTCCCTCACCTGCTGTCTCTGTAACTCTCCCATCATACCTCTTAGATTGTAAGCTCTCCGGGGCAGGGATTTCCTTTCCTATTGTCTGACTTTGCTGCGCTTATTGAATTGTACTGTACTCTTTGTGAAGCTCTGAGTACACTTTTGGCGCTATATAAATAGATATACATACATACATACAAACATACAAGCCTAATACATTGCAGTCAAATCTGAGCCGCTTTTGACCTGCACACAGCTGCTTGAGGATGCACAGAGGCGGCTTGTTTCATTTGACTCTGGTTCACTCGAACAACTGGTCCCCTGCACTGTTAATGGCTGACAGCGCTGGGGACACTCTCCGCTTATAATAAGTCTCCTGCCTGCTTTATAACAAGAACTCGGTTTGGCAGAGATCCCTCAGAGACTCTGCGCCAACGCAGCTTTGTTACATGCCATTAAGTCCCGAACATAAACTTCCTTTCACTCCACCCCAAATGAGTTCACACATCCCTCTTACGAGAGAGGCTTTGCACGGTTTCCAGCTGCCTCGGCAACTGCTGAACTCTCTGAGGTCTGAATAACGGCAGGGATATGAAACTATTACCCGCTCTCACACTTACCCACATATACCGGTATATCACTTTCTGCAATCCTTCCCACCCTATGGTCCCGTGGTTTTTTACATACTTTAATGTCTTTTTGCAGTCTTTAAAAAGGCTATGGGGCTCTAATCAAGACTTCCCTATTGCTAATTCAGATGCAGATTTAACATCTGCTTCTTCTCTCTCCACCTTTTATACTTCACGAGTGTTCATTTATAATGTGTGTGTGTGTGTGTGTGTGTGTGTGTGTGTGTGTGTGTGTGTGTGTGTGTGTGTGTGCGCGTGTGTCTGTGTGCGTGCGTGCGTGCGTGCGTGCGTGCGTGCGTGCGTGCGTGCGTGTGTGCGTGTGTGCGTGTGTGCGTGTGTGTGTGTATAGCATCCGGACAATTTATGTCAAAATATGACTGTTGAACTTGATGTCACATATCGTCATTTTACCCAGTCCAACTTTAAGCTTTTAAATTTTTTTCATTGAACTCTATTTAAATCCTCTTTTGTAAAAACCTGGCAATGTAATTAATGCCCGTGCAGGTACGATACATGTTTGAAATCCGAGCGGAGATGGGAAATAATTTGTCATCTTTGTATCATTCTCCAGCAAAGCGCATGTTTCTCTGCTTCACTTTGTATCATTCTCTTGCAAAGCGCATGTTCCTCTGCTTCACTTTGTATCATTCTCCTGCAAAGCGCATGTTCCTCTGCTTCACTTTGTATCATTCTCCCGCAAAGCGCATGTTCCTCCGCTTCACTTTGTATCATTCTCCCGCAAAACGCATGTTTCTCTGCTTCACTTTGTATCATTCTCTTGCAAAGCGCATGTTTATCTGCTTCACTTTGTATCATTCTCCTGCAAAGCGCATGTTCCTCTGCTTCACTTTGTATCATTCTCCCGCAAAGCGCATGTTCCTCTGCTTCACTTTGTATAATTCTCCCTCAAAGCGCATGTTCCTCCGCTTCACTTTGTATCATTCTCCTGCAAAGCGCATGTTTCTCTGCTTCACTTTGTATCATTCTCCTGCAAAACGCATGTTCCTCTGCTTCACTTTGTATCATTCTCTTGCAAAGCGCATGTTTCTCTGCTTCACTTTGTATCATTCTCCAGCAAAGCGCATGTTCCTCCGCTTCACTTTGTATCATTCTCTTGCAAAGCGCATGTTTCTCTGCTTCACTTTGTATCATTCCCTTGCAAAGCGCATGTTTCTCTGCTTCACTTTGTATCATTCTCCCGCAAAGCGCATGTTTCTCTGCTTCTCTTTGTATCATTCTCCCGCAAAGCGCATGTTCCTCTGCTTCACTTTGTATAATTCTCCCTCAAAGCGCATGTTCCTCTGCTTCACTTTGTATAATTCTCCCTCAAAGCGCATGTTCCTCCGCTTCACTTTGTATCATTCTCCTGCAAAGCGCATGTTTCTCTGCTTCACTTTGTATCATTCTCAAGCAAAGCGCATGTTTCTCTGCTTCACTTTGTATCATTCTCCCGCAAAGCGCATGTTTCTCTGCTTCACTTTGTATCATTCTCCCGCAAAGCGCATGTTTCTCTGCATCACTTTGTATCATTCTCCCGCAAAGCGCATGTTTCTCTGCTTCACTTTGTATCATTCTCCCGCAAAGCGCATGTTCCTCTGCTTCACTTTGTATCATTTTCCCGCAAAGCGCATGTTTATCTGCTTCACTTTGTATCATTCTCCCGCAAAGCGCATGTTCCTCTGCTTCACTTTGTATCATTCTCAAGCAAAGTGCATGTTCCTCTGCTTCACTTTGTATCATTCTCCCGCAAAGTGCATGTTCCTCTGCTTCACTTTGTATCATTCTCAAGCAAAGCGCATGTTTCTCTAATTCACTTTGTATCATTCTCCCGCAAAGCGCAAAGTGTGTGTGTGTGTGTGTGTGTGTGTGTGTGTATAGCATCCGGACAATTTATGTCAAAATATGACTGTTGAACTTGATGTCACATATCGTCATTTTACCCAGTCCAACTTTAAGCTTTTAAATTTTTTTCATTGAACTCTATTTAAATCCTCTTTTGTAAAAACCTGGCAATGTAATTAATGCCCGTGCAGGTACGATACATGTTTGAAATCCGAGCGGAGATGGGAAATAATTTGTCATCTTTGTATCATTCTCTTGGAAAGCGCATGTTCCTGCGCTTCACTTTGTATCATTCTCCAGCAAAGCGCATGTTTCTCTGCTTCACTTTGTATCATTCTCCCGCAAAGCGCATGTTCCTCTGCTTCACTTTGTATCATTCTCTTGCAAAGCGCATGTTCCTCTGCTTCACTTTGTATCATTCTCCTGCAAAGCGCATGTTTCTCTGCTTCACTTTGTATCATTCTCTTGCAAAGCGCATGTTCCTCCGCTTCACTTTGTATCATTCTCCCGCAAAGCGCATGTTCCTCCGCTTCACTTTGTATCATTCTCCCGCAAAACGCATGTTCCTCTGCTTCACTTTGTATCATTCTCCTGCAAAGCGCATGTTCCTCTGCTTCACTTTGTATCATTCTCTTGCAAAGCGCATGTTCCTCTGCTTCACTTTGTATCATTCTCTTGCAAAGCGCATGTTTCTCTGCTTCACTTTGTATCATTCTCCAGCAAAGCGCATGTTTCTCTGCTTCACTTTGTATCATTCTCCTGCAAAACGCATGTTCCTCTGCTTCACTTTGTATCATTCTCTTGCAAAGCGCATGTTTCTCTGCTTCACTTTGTATCATTCTCCAGCAAAGCGCATGTTTCTCTGCTTCACTTTGTATCATTCTCCTGCAAAGCGCATGTTTATCTGCTTCACTTTGTATCATTCCCTTGCAAAGCGCATGTTTCTCTGCTTCACTTTGTATCATTCTCCCGCAAAGCGCATGTTTCTCTGCTTCTCTTTGTATCATTCTCCCGCAAAGCGCATGTTCCTCTGCTTCACTTTGTATAATTCTCCCTCAAAGCGCATGTTCCTCTGCTTCACTTTGTATAATTCTCCCTCAAAGCGCATGTTCCTCCGCTTCACTTTGTATCATTCTCCTGCAAAGCGCATGTTCCTCTGCTTCACTTTGTATCATTCTCAAGCAAAGCGCATGTTTCTCTGCTGCACTTTGTATCATTCTCCCGCAAAGCGCATGTTTCTCTGCTTCACTTTGTATCATTCTCCCGCAAAGCGCATGTTTCTCTGCTTCACTTTGTATCATTCTCCCGCAAAGCGCATGTTTCTCTGCATCACTTTGTATCATTCTCCCGCAAAGCGCATGTTTCTCTGCTTCACTTTGTATCATTCTCCCGCAAAGCGCATGTTCCTCTGCTTCACTTTGTATCATTTTCCCGCAAAGCGCATGTTTATCTGCTTCACTTTGTATCATTCTCCCGCAAAGCGCATGTTCCTCTGCTTCACTTTGTATCATTTTCAAGCAAAGCGCATGTTCCTCTGCTTCACTTTGTATCATTCTCCCGCAAAGCGCATGTTCCTCTGCTTCACTTTGTATCATTCTCAAGCAAAGCGCATGTTTCTCTAATTCACTTTGTATCATTCTCCCGCAAAGCGCATGTTTCTCTGCTTCACTTTGTATCATTCTCCCGCAAGCGCATGTTTCTCTGCTTCACTTTGTATCATTCTCCCGCAAAGCGCATGTTCCTCTGCTTCACTTTGTATCATTCTCCCGCAAAGCGCATGTTCCTCTGCTTCACTTTGTATCATTTTCCCGCAAAGCGCATGTTTATCTGCTTCACTTTGTATCATTCTCCCGCAAAGCGCATGTTCCTCTGCTTCACTTTGTATCATTCTCCCGCAAAGCGCATGTTTCTCTGCTTCACTTTGAATCATTCTCCCGCAAAGCGCATGTTTCTCTGCTTCACTTTGTATTATTCTCCAGCAAAGCGCATGTTTCTCTGCTTCACTTTGTATCATTCTCCCGCAAAGCGCATGTTCCTCTGCTTCACTTTGTATCATTCTCCAGCAAAGCGCATGTTCCTCCGCTTCACTTTGTATCATTCTCCCGCAAAGTGCATGTTTCTCTGCTTCACCCTGTATCATTCTCCAGCAAATCGCATGTTTATCTGCTTCACTTTGTATCATTCTCCCGCAAAGCGCATGTTCCTCTGCTTCACTTTGTATCATTCTCCCGCAAAGCGCATGTTCCTCTGCTTCACTTTGTATCATTCTCCAGCAAAGTGCATGTTTCTCTGCTTCACTTTGTATCATTCTCCCGCAAAGCGCATGTTCCTCTGCTTCACTTTGTATCATTCTCCCGCAAAGCGCATGTTCCTCTGCTTCACTTTGTATCATTCTCCTGCAAAGCGCATGTTCCTCTGCTTCACTTTGTATCATTCTCCCGCAAAGTGCATGTTTCTCTGCTTCACCCTGTATCATTCTCCAGCAAATCGCATGTTTATCTGCTTCACTTTGTATCATTCTCCCGCAAAGCGCATGTTCCTCTGCTTCACTTTGTATCATTTTCCCGAAAAGCGCATGTTTATCTGCTTCACTTTGTATCATTCTCTCGTAAAGCGCATGTTCCTCTGCTTCACTTTGTATCATTCTCAAGCAAAGCGCATGTTCCTCTGCTTCACTTTGTATCATTCTCCAGCAAAGCGCATGTTCCTCTGCTTCACTTTGTATCATTCTCAAGCAAAGCGCATGTTTCTCTGCTTCACTTTGTATCATTCTCCCGCAAAGCGCATGTTTCTCTGCTTCACTTTGTATCATTCTCCCGCAAGCGCATGTTTCTCTGCTTCACTTTGTATCATTCTCCCGCAAAGCGCATGTTTCTCTGCTTCACTTTGTATCATTCTCCCGCAAAGCGCATGTTCCTCTGCTTCACTTTGTATCATTCTCCCGCAAAGCGCATGTTTCTCTGCATCACTTTGTATCATTCTCCCGCAAAGCGCATGTTTCTCTGCTTCACTTTGTATCATTCTCCAGCAAAGCGCATGTTCCTCCGCTTCACTTTGTATCATTCTCCCGCAAAGCGCATGTTCCTCCGCTTCACTTTGTATCATTCTCCCGCAAAGTGCATGTTTCTCTGCTTCACCCTGTATCATTCTCCAGCAAATCGCATGTTCCTCTGCTTCACTTTGTATCATTCTCCCGCAAAGCGCATGTTCCTCTGCTTCACTTTGTATTATTCTCCAGCAAAGTGCATGTTTCTCTGCTTCACTTTGTATCATTCTCCCGCAAAGTGCATGTTTCTCTGCTTCACCCTGTATCATTCTCCAGCAAATCGCATGTTCCTCTGCTTCACTTTGTATCATTCTCCCGCAAAGCGCATGTTCCTCTGCTTCACTTTGTATCATTCTCCAGCAAAGTGCATGTTTCTCTGCTTCACTTTGTATCATTCTCCCGCAAAGCGCATGTTCCTCTGCTTCACTTTGTATCATTCTCCCGCAAAGCGCATGTTCCTCTGCTTCACTTTGTATCATTCTCCTGCAAAGCGCATGTTTATCTGCTTCACTTTGTATCATTCTCCAGCAAAGCGCATGTTCCTCTGCTTCACTTTGTATCATTCTCCAGCAAAGCGCATGTTCCTCTGCTTCACTTTGTATCCTTCTCCCGCAAAGCGCATGTTTATCTGCTTCACCCTGTATCATTCTCCAGCAAATCGCATGTTTATCTGCTTCACTTTGTATCATTCTCCCGCAAAGCGCATGTTCCTCTGCTTCACTTTGTATCATTTTCCCGCAAAGCGCATGTTTATCTGCTTCACTTTGTATTATTCTCCCGCAAAGCGCATGTTCCTCTGCTTCACTTTGTATCATTCTCAAGCAAAGCGCATGTTCCTCTGCTTCACTTTGTATCATTCTCCAGCAAAGCGCATGTTCCTCTGCTTCACTTTGTATCATTCTCAAGCAAAGCGCATGTTCCTCTGCTTCACTTTGTATCATTCTCCCGCAAAGCTCATGTTTATCTGCTTCACTTTGTATCATTTTCCCGCAAAGCGCATGTTTATCTGCTTCACTTTGTATCATTCTCCAGCAAAGCGCATGTTCCTCTGCTTCACTTTGTATCATTTTCCCGCAAAGCGCATGTTTATCTGCTTCACTTTGTATCATTCTCCCGCAAAGCGCATGTTCCTCTGCTTCACTTTGTATCATTCTCCCGCAAAGCGCATGTTCCTCTGCTTCACTTTGTATCATTCTCCAGCAAAGCGCATGTTCCTCTGCTTCACTTTGTATCATTCTCCAGCAAAGCGCATGTTCCTCTGCTTCACTTTGTATCCATCTCCCGCAAAGCGCATGTTTCTCTGCTTCACCCTGTATCATTCTCCAGCAAATCGCATGTTTATCTGCTTCACTTTGTATCATTCTCCCGCAAAGCGCATGTTCCTCTGCTTCACTTTGTATCATTTTCCCGCAAAGCGCATGTTTATCTGCTTCACTTTGTATCATTCTCCCGCAAAGCGCATGTTTCTCTGCTTCACTTTGTATCATTCTCCCGCAAAGCGCATGTTTCTCTGCTTCACTTTGTATCATTCTCCCGCAAAGCGCATGTTTCTCTGCTTCACTTTGTATCATTCTCCCGCAAAGCGCATGTTTCTCTGCTTCACTTTGTATCATTCTCCCGCAAAGCGCATGTTTCTCTGCTTCACTTTGTATCATTGTCCCGCAAAGCGCATGTTCCTCCGCTTCACTTTGTATCATTCTCCCGCAAAGCGCATGTTTCTATGCTTCACTTTGTATCATTCTCCCGCAAAGCGCATGTTCCTCCGCTTCACTTTGTATCATTCTCCCGCAAAGCGCATGTTCCTCTGCTTCACTTTGTATCATTCTCCAGCAAATCGCATGTTCCTCTGCTTCACTTTGTATCATTCTCCCGCAAAGCGCATGTTTCTCTGCTTCACTTTGTATAATTCTCCCTCAAAGCGCATGTTTCTCTGCTTCACTTTGTATCATTCTCTTGCAAAGCGCATGTTTCTCTGCTTCACTTTGTATCATTCTCCTGCAAAACGCATGTTCCTCTGCTTCACTTTGTATCATTCTCTTGCAAAGCGCATGTTTCTCTGCTTCACTTTGTATCATTCTCCAGCAAAGCGCATGTTCCTCCGCTTCACTTTGTATCATTCTCTTGCAAAGCGCATGTTTCTCTGCTTCACTTTGTATCATTCCCTTGCAAAGCGCATGTTTCTCTGCTTCACTTTGTATCATTCTCCCGCAAAGCGCATGTTTCTCTGCTTCTCTTTGTATCATTCTCCCGCAAAGCGCATGTTCCTCTGCTTCACTTTGTATAATTCTCCCTCAAAGCGCATGTTCCTCTGCTTCACTTTGTATAATTCTCCCTCAAAGCGCATGTTCCTCCGCTTCACTTTGTATCATTCTCCCGCAAAGCGCATGTTTCTCTGCTTCACTTTGTATCATTCTCCCGCAAAGCGCATGTTTCTCTGCTTCACTTTGTATCATTCTCCCGCAAAGCGCATGTTTCTCTGCATCACTTTGTATCATTCTCCCGCAAAGCGCATGTTTCTCTGCTTCACTTTGTATCATTCTCCCGCAAAGCGCATGTTCCTCAGCTTCACTTTGTATCATTTTCCCGCAAAGCGCATGTTTATCTGCTTCACTTTGTATCATTCTCCCGCAAAGCGCATGTTCCTCTGCTTCACTTTGTATCATTCTCAAGCAAAGCGCATGTTCCTCTGCTTCACTTTGTATCATTCTCCCGCAAAGCGCATGTTCCTCTGCTTCACTTTGTATCATTCTCAAGCAAAGCGCATGTTTCTCTCATTCACTTTGTATCATTCTCCCGCAAAGCGCATGTTTCTCTGCTTCACTTTGTATCATTCTCCCGCAAGCGCATGTTTCTCTGCTTCACTTTGTATCATTCTCCCGCAAAGCGCATGTTCCTCTGCTTCACTTTGTATCATTCTCCCGCAAAGCGCATGTTCCTCTGCTTCACTTTGTATCATTTTCCCGCAAAGCGCATGTTTATCTGCTTCACTTTGTATCATTCTCCCGCAAAGCGCATGTTCCTCTGCTTCACTTTGTATCATTCTCCCGCAAAGCGCATGTTTCTCTGCTTCACTTTGTATCATTCTCCCGCAAAGCGCATGTTTCTCTGCTTCACTTTGTATTATTCTCCAGCAAAGCGCATGTTTCTCTGCTTCACTTTGTATCATTCTCCCGCAAAGCGCATGTTCCTCTGCTTCACTTTGTATCATTCTCCAGCAAAGCGCATGTTCCTCCGCTTCACTTTGTATCATTCTCCCGCAAAGTGCATGTTTCTCTGCTTCACCCTGTATCATTCTCCAGCAAATCGCATGTTTATCTGCTTCACTTTGTATCATTCTCCCGCAAAGCGCATGTTCCTCTGCTTCACTTTGTATCATTCTCCCGCAAAGCGCATGTTCCTCTGCTTCACTTTGTATCATTCTCCAGCAAAGTGCATGTTTCTCTGCTTCACTTTGTATCATTCTCCCGCAAAGCGCATGTTCCTCTGCTTCACTTTGTATCATTCTCCCGCAAAGCGCATGTTCCTCTGCTTCACTTTGTATCATTCTCCTGCAAAGCGCATGTTCCTCTGCTTCACTTTGTATCATTCTCCCGCAAAGTGCATGTTTCTCTGCTTCACCCTGTATCATTCTCCAGCAAATCGCATGTTTATCTGCTTCACTTTGTATCATTCTCCCGCAAAGCGCATGTTCCTCTGCTTCACTTTGTATCATTTTCCCGCAAAGCGCATGTTTATCTGCTTCACTTTGTATCATTCTCCCGCAAAGCGCATGTTTATCTGCTTCACTTTGTATCATTCTCAAGCAAAGCGCATGTTCCTCTGCTTCACTTTGTATCATTCTCCAGCAAAGCGCATGTTCCTCTGCTTCACTTTGTATCATTCTCAAGCAAAGCGCATGTTTCTCTGCTTCACTTTGTATCATTCTCCCGCAAAGCGCATGTTTCTCTGCTTCACTTTGTATCATTCTCCCGCAAGCGCATGTTTCTCTGCTTCACTTTGTATCATTCTCCCGCAAAGCGCATGTTTCTCTGCTTCACTTTGTATCATTCTCCCGCAAAGCGCATGTTTCTCTGCATCACTTTGTATCATTCTCCCGCAAAGCGCATGTTTCTCTGCTTCACTTTGTATCATTCTCCAGCAAAGCGCATGTTCCTCCGCTTCACTTTGTATCATTCTCCCGCAAAGCGCATGTTCCTCCGCTTCACTTTGTATCATTCTCCCGGAAAGTGCATGTTTCTCTGCTTCACTTTGTATCATTCTCCCGCAAAGTGCATGTTTCTCTGCTTCACCCTGTATAATTCTCCCGCAAAGCGCATGTTTCTCTGCTTCACTTTGTATCATTCTCCTGCAAAGCGCATGTTTCTCTGCTTCACTTTGTATCATTCTCCCGCAAAGCGCATGTTTCTCTGCTTCACTTTGTATAATTCTCCCGCAAAGCGCATGTTCCTCTGCTTCACTTTGTATCATTCTCCCGCAAAGCGCATGTTCCTCCGCTTCACTTTGTATCATTCTCCCGCAAAGCGCATGTTCCTCTGCTTCACTTTGTATCATTCTCCCGCAAAGCGCATGTTCCTCTGCTTCACTTTGTATCATTCTCCAGCAAAGTGCATGTTTCTCTGCTTCACTTTGTATCATTCTCCCGCAAAGCGCATGTTCCTCTGCTTCACTTTGTATCATTCTCCCGCAAAGCGCATGTTCCTCTGCTTCACTTTGTATCATTCTCCTGCAAAGCGCATGTTCCTCTGCTTCACTTTGTATCATTCTCCCGCAAAGTGCATGTTTCTCTGCTTCACCCTGTATCATTCTCCAGCAAATCGCATGTTTATCTGCTTCACTTTGTATCATTCTCCCGCAAAGCGCATGTTCCTCTGCTTCACTTTGTATCATTTTCCCGCAAAGCGCATGTTTATCTGCTTCACTTTGTATCATTCTCCCGTAAAGCGCATGTTCCTCTGCTTCACTTTGTATCATTCTCAAGCAAAGCGCATGTTCCTCTGCTTCACTTTGTATCATTCTCCAGCAAAGCGCATGTTCCTCTGCTTCACTTTGTATCATTCTCAAGCAAAGCGCATGTTTCTCTGCTTCACTTTGTATCATTCTCCCGCAAAGCGCATGTTTCTCTGCTTCACTTTGTATCATTCTCCCGCAAGCGCATGTTTCTCTGCTTCACTTTGTATCATTCTCCCGCAAAGCGCATGTTTCTCTGCTTCACTTTGTATCATTCTCCCGCAAAGCGCATGTTTCTCTGCATCACTTTGTATCATTCTCCCGCAAAGCGCATGTTTCTCTGCTTCACTTTGTATCATTCTCCAGCAAAGCGCATGTTCCTCCGCTTCACTTTGTATCATTCTCCCGCAAAGCGCATGTTTCTCTGCTTCACCCTGTATCATTCTCCAGCAAAGTGCATGTTTCTCTGCTTCACTTTGTATCATTCTCCCGCAAAGTGCATGTTTCTCTGCTTCACCCTGTATAATTCTCCCGCAAAGCGCATGTTTCTCTGCTTCACTTTGTATCATTCTCCTGCAAAGCGCATGTTTCTCTGCTTCACTTTGTATCATTCTCCCGCAAAGCGCATGTTCCTCTGCTTCACTTTGTATCATTCTCCCGCAAAGCGCATGTTCCTCCGCTTCACTTTGTATCATTCTCCCGCAAAGCGCATGTTTCTCTGCTTCACTTTGTATCATTCTCCCTCAAAGCGCATGTTTCTCTGCTTCACTTTGTATCATTCTCCCGCAAAGCGCATGTTTCTATGCTTCTCTTTGTATCATTCTCACGCAAAGCGCATGTTTCTCTGCTTCTCTTTGTATCATTCTCCCTCAAAGCGCATGTTTCTCTGCTTCTCTTTGTATCATTCTCCCTCAAAGCGCATGTTTCTCTGCTTCTCTTTGTATCATTGTCCCGCAAAGCGCATGTTCCTCCGCTTCACTTTGTATCATTCTCCAGCAAAGCGCATGTTTCTCTGATTCACTTTGTATCATTCTCCCGCAAAGCGCATGTTCCTCTGCTTCACTTTGTATCATTGTCCCGCAAAGCGCATGTGCCTGCTCTTCACTTTGTATCATTGTCCCGCAAAGCGCATTTTTCTCCGCTTCACTTTGTATCATTCTCCCGCAAACCGCATGTTTCTCTGCTTCACTTTGTATCATTCTCCGACTGAGCCACTGATTGAGCCACCTGTGCTGAAGCAGGGATATTCTGAAAACCTGATCTCTTGGGGGGGTCTTGAGGACTGCAGTTGAGCCCCCCCTGTGTTAGAGGGTCCACACGGCCTCAGATATGCCAGGTTTCTTGACACAAAGTATGAAAAATGATGGATGCAGAATGAGAATGTAATATCTCCCATCTGTTGGCGACTCCTCCCTAGTTCCCACTGACGCACACACCAAAGGAGATCAGGCACATGGAATGCACCTCGATACATTGGTACGGAAGATGCATGTAACAAAAAGTCTCTCTCGCATCAATATAACAGTAAAGCTTACGTTTCACATACAGTAGCTCATCATGGTACAGAATCAGGCACATCAAGGACAAATAATTGTAGTTTCACAGCCTCCAACTGTCCCTATTTAGCAGATACTGTCCCTATTGTGTATGTCCTATTAAAACCAGCTGCTCATGTGTGAGCGCGGAGGAGAGCTCCGCTGCCTGTCTCCCATTGGTTGAAGCTCAGAACCTTCAGCTGATATAGGCCCGAGCCATAGTGCCTTTGCCCGCGCTGAGGCGTGCGGAGGCTGTGGGAAAGCGGGTGCTTTCCCTGGCCATGGTCGACGGGCCGTCGGGGGGCGTTCCTAGGGGCGTCACGGAGCTGGTTCGGTGAACCAGCTCACGTGACCCGTCAGTCGCGCTGAGAAATCAGCTTAACTGATTTCGCACGCAACGCGCGCCCCCTCCCGCTTGCACGCGCCCGCACGCTGCATTGACGCGAACACTGGCTTAAGCCATAGCGGGCGCTACAGTAGCAAGCGGGCACCAAGCCTTATGGGAAGATTATCTCTACTTCTATTTTATTTGCACATATCAGTACATACAAATAATCCAGAAATACACGGGTTTTATTGGTAAAATCATCTTTGTATATAATAAACTGAAGTGTTTGCTTGTAAGCTCCTGTATGCTACAATGGCAGACGCACAGCAGTGTACCTCTTTCCCTGCGCCCAATGTTTGAGGGTCTGCAGCTTGTGGGCTAAGTACATGGGATCGGAAAGAAGAGCAAAATGTCTTGCGATAATCAGAATGGAGGAGCATGTCAGGCGGCCGTCTCTTCTATTCCCTGGGGGATGGGTGCCATTAAGGCCTGTAATACAGTGGGCGCGCTTGCTGCACCGTGCGCGCAGCACTTATAGCTGGCTGTGGTTAGCCAGCCATTGTATGCTAGGGCCGCGCGCGCACGGCAGTGAGCGTGGAGCCGGGCGATCGGGGGGAAGTCTCCGAAAAGTAAGTATTCACGCCGCTCCTCTTAGAGTCTGCAGTGTGTGTGTGTATGTGTGTGTATGTGTGTGTATGTGTGTGTATGTGTGTGTATGTGTGTGTATGTGTGTGTATGTGTGTGTATATATATATATATATATATATATATATATATATATATATATATATATATATATATATATATATACAGGCATACCCCGCATTAACGTACGCAATGGGTCCAGAGCATGTATGTAAAGCGAAAATGTACTTAAAGTGAAGCACTCCCTTTTCCCCACTTGATGCATGTACTGTACTGCAAGCGTCATATATACGTGCATAAATGATGTAAATAACGCATTTGTACCAGGCTCTATAGTCTCCCCGCTTGCACACAGCTTCGGTACAGGTAGGGAGCCGGTATTGCTGTTCAGGACGTGCTGACAGGCGCATGCGCGAGCTGCCGTTTGCCTATTGGGCGATATGTCCTTACTCGCGAGTGTACTTAAAGTGAGTGTACTTAAAGTGGGGTATGCCTGTATATATATACATACATACATATGTGTGTGTGTGTGTGTGTGTGTGTGTGTGTGTATGTGTGTGTATATTTGTATCTGTGTATATATGTATGTGTGTGTGTGTATATATGTATGTGTGTGTATGTGTGTGTGTGTATATATGTGTGTGTGTGTGTGTATATATGTATATATGTGTGTGTATGTGTGTGTGTATATATGTATGTGTATGTGTGTGTGTATGTATGTGTATATATTTATCAAAGTTGCACAATATTAATAAATAATTCCTCACAGCATGTCTTTTAAAAAAAAAAAATAATATACACACACACACAGACACACAACTTCCCCAGTGACACACAAACACACAGTGACACACACACACAGTACCCTTCCAAGCCTGTCCCTCACAGCAGCACAGACCATGCACACAAAAAGTGTGCGTCACGTGCACGAGCGTTCGCACAGGCGCGCGCCCACTATATTACGTGCCTAGCACAGGCTCGCCTGCCACTATGCTCCCGGCGGGCTGAGCACACACAGTAGTAAAGTCTCATTGCACATCAGAATCCTTGAGCTACAGGGATCACATCCAAGACCAAGACAGCTCAAACCCTGTGATTCATTCCACTTACTATAAAGAAAACAATCAGAGCCCGCGCCAGTGATTCGGAGCGTATTTCTGGGTGCAGGTAAGGTCAACAGCTTGTTCATTTGGAGTCATGTGAGGACAAAAGGTTTCTTTTTGAGATGCCACAAATGTGATGGCCATACTTTTTTGGGTGTCAAGCAACAGTTTCTAGGCTCCGTGCCCACACATCTTAGATATTTCTTGGCGTTAGCAGCTTCACGTTTGTTTCGCTCCAACCTTTCACGGTTTTTTCTTCCATTGGCGCTCACTTTATATTCTATGAAACCAAAGCTCCTGCCACGGAAACTGGTGCTCACATAAAAACCACGTTGTGGGTGCCATCCCTGCCACGTTCCATTCTCATGAGACTGGGGATTCATATAACCAGGGAAGGAAATCCCCTCTGCCAGCCATATTGCTTCATTAAATAATCGGAGTAGCAGGCCGACTGGCACGTAGGGCAGGGGTGCTTAATACCAGTCCTCAAGCCCCCCTCCCCTCCCCCCCCCCTCCCCCCAACAGGCCAGGGCTCAATTGCAGTCCTCAAGACCCCCCCAGGAGATCAGGTTTTCAGGATATCCCAGCTTCAGCACAGGTGGCTCAATCAGAGACTCAGTCAAAAACTGAGCCTCTGAATGAGCCACCTGTGCTGAAACTGGGATTGATTGAACCACCTGTGCCGAAGCAGGGACTCAGTGAGCAACATGTGCTGAAGCAAGGGCTGATTGAGCCACCTGTGCTGAAGCTGGGATATCCTGAAAACCTGACCTGTGGGGGGGGGTGAGGGGGGGTTCGAGGAGTGGAGTTGAGCACCCATGATTAAGCTGCCGATCGATTCTCCTGCGATTGATCAGCGAATATCCTGCCCTCTGGGTTCACGCAATGAATCCTTCAGTCTGTGTAAGTCAGCAGCCACAATGTAACCTTATATTCCTACAGGTTACATGGTCTATTGGTACAGCTTTCACCCCAGCTGCAGTGTCCTGCTGGGAACACTGCAACACTTTCCTATTTGGGATAATTTGCTGTGACAACTCTTGTACTGCCACGGAGGCATCTAAATCCTGCCATAGCAACCCAAGCATGCTCCGTGTATTAAACATCGTTTTTTAAATGCAGTAAGTATTATCTCATTCCGCAGGAACGATTAATACATACAGTAGCATAAATGCTTATTTATTAACTCCTATTACTTGATAGCATGTAAATTACACTGCTACACCGACATACAGTAACAAGATACCTTTCCCCCCCAAATTGTCAATTTAATGCCCGAAAAGGACATGGCGATTGACTTTACAGACACACTTGTTCTTACTAAAAAAGATAACAAAAGGGATCTGGAATAGATTCGTCCCGTCCCTTCCTGAACACTTAGCTTTTTATGCCCTTTACATCTTGAGCATATTTCTCTGAGCAGAGCCACATTTTAACCGTTCCGTGGTTTCAAGCCAAAAACAGCCGTTGTGAGAGAGCGGGATATTCTTCTTCTGTCCCCATAAACAGGACATCTCCTCTGGGTGATCTCTAAAAAGTAAGCTTTGGGTGGCCATCTCCAGTCCTCAACGGCCACCAACAGGTCAGGTTTTCAGGATATTCCTGCCGCAGTTTTTCACCGAGCCACTGATTGAGCCACCTGTGCTGAAGCTGGGATATCCTGAAAACCTGACCTGTTGGTGGCCCCTTGAAGGCTGGCGTTGACCACCCCTGGTGTACGCGGTCCAGCTGCATCCCATGCCTGGTGCGCCACACCCGATCAGAAAGGAATCCCAGCCCGAATTGAGGAGTTTAGTCATCGCAAATACTGTACTGGGACTTCCCCTGACCTTTACACAGCTATTCCAGGAGGCCACAAGTGATTGGCACCATCTGTCCAGCGGAGAGCCTCCCAGTGCAGATCGCCGCGTGTTTACACAGAGCTGTGATTTGTACACAGTTGCAGTCTCTTCCCATCTGACATCTCAGGCTGCGATTACAGTGCGCGCAACGACGCGGAACAAAATGCAGCAGCTCTTTTGGGCTGGCCATAGTGCACGCGATGAAGAGCGACCGCGGAATTTTGAGCCGACAAATCATTTCGGTTTTTTTTTGCGTGTCACATGTGCGGTTTTAGCCAATGAGGGCGAACCAGCCTGGTGACGTCTCCGGACGCCTCCCCATCTAGTGTGCACACATCGCTCTGGCGACAGGCGCAGGCCACGCCATGCACTCTGTCTGTACTGTACTGTAGACCAGCGGTGCGCAAACTGGGGGCACGCCCACCAGGGGGCACGTGGGATTTTCTAAGGGGGGCGCGTGGTTGCAGAGCCCCCGTGTTTGTCCCTCAGGCATGTAAATGAAATTGCGATACAGTGTGACACATTGCGCTACATTGTGAAACATCGCGTTACCGTGTGACACATTGCGCTACATTGTGAAACATCGCGTTACAGTGTGATACATTGCCATGGCAACAAGACGACCTGTTACATCACGGTGGTGTGCGTCCGCAGGGCTATTTGACGCTGGGATTCCAAAAGAGCAGGAGAGCAGCACCAAGGAGGCGACCGACACAGGCAAAGTACCCTCCTATTTGGTCAATAGAATTGAGAGCAGGACTCACCACGGAGCGCTAAGCCACGCCCCCCGACGGTTCAGCCAATGAGGGCGAACCTGCCGGGTGACGTCATGGCCGCGCCCCAATCACTCCCCCGCCACCCCCCCCTGGTCTCTCTTCCTGCAGCTCACTGCAGACTGGGAAATCGGCTGCACGCGCCGCCATTCTCGCGGGCGCGCGTGCAGCGGAGGTACTGGGGCCTCAGCCTTAGGCCCGGACCTAATGGGAAATCTGACACTGCGTACCCCGCGCGCTATACTGTAACTGTGACGTGCTTCGCTATACTGCAACTGTGACGCGCTTCACTTTACTGCAACTGTGACGCACTTCGCTATACTGCAACTGTGACGCGCTTCGCTATACTGTGACGCGCTTCGCTATACTGCAACTGTGACGCGCTTCGCTATACTGCAACTGATGCACTTCGCTATACTGCAAATGTGACGCGCTTCTCTATACTGTAACTGTGACGCGCTTCTCTATACTGTAACTGTGACGCGCTTCTCTATACTGTAACTGTGACGCGCTTCGCTATACTGTAACTGTGACGCACTTCGCTATACTGTAACTGTGACGCGCTTCTCTATACTGTAACTGAGACGCGCTTCGCTATACTGTAACTGTGACGCGCTTCGCTATACTGTATCTGTGGCGCGCTTCGCTATACTGCAACTGTGACACCCTTTGCTATACTGTAACTGTGACCCACTTTGCTATACTGTAACTGTGACCCGCTTTGCTATACTGTAACTGTGACGCGCTTTGCTATACTGTAACTGTGACACACTTTGCTATACTGTAACTGTGACACACTTTGCTATACTGTAACTGTGACACTCTTTGCTATACTGTAACTGTGACACACTTTGCTATACTGTAACTGTGACATACTTTGCTATACTGTAACTGTGACACACTTTGCTATACTGTAACTGTGACACGCTTTGCTATACTGTAACTGTGACACACTTTGCTATACTGTAACTGTGATGCGCTTTGCTATACTGCAACTGTGACACGCTTTGCTATACTGCAACTGTGACACACTTTGCTATACTGTAACTGTGACGCGCTTCGCTATACTGTAACTGTGACGTGCTTCGCTATACTGTAACTGTGACGCGCTTCGCTATACTGTAACTGTGATGCGCTTTGCTATACTGTAACTGTGATGCGCTTCGCTATACTGTAACTGTGACGTGCTTCGCTATACTGTAACTGTGACGCGCTTCGCTATACTGTAACTGTGACGTGCTTTGCTATACTGTAACTGTGATGCGCTTCGCTATACTGTAACTGTGACGCGCTTCGCTATACTGTAACTGTGACGCGCTTCGCTATACTGTAACTGTGACGTGCTTCGCTATACTGTAACTGTGATGCGCTTTGAGTCCCTTTGGGACTTCATGAAATAAAGTTGTTCTTATTAGTTGCATCAGGACAAATAACGTGATGTTGCCTAAAACAACGTCGGATGTTATTTTCCTGGAGTTAATGTGTTATTCCTTAAAATTGTCATATGCAACAAAAAATAAATAACGGTTCTAATTGACCTAATTAGTATAGGGTAAACGCAGCGTTATCTATGTCCTGGCGTCACTCCCACCCAGACTCATTTTATGAGATAGTTTAACTATTTTATCACTCGTTTTTTTGGGGGGGGGGGATAACCTCACATTCAACTTAAGTTTATCTCCCGTTTTTCACCCACGTTTAACCCTCTGTCTGCTCCAGCCGAAGCTCTATTTCAGGGTCTGGATGGGAGGAACGCCAGAGATAAATAGGACATAGATAATGTAACGTTATATCCTGGCATTAACCTTAACCAAGCTTGGCGAATAGGGGGTGAATATCATTTAGGCGCATTTGGGGGTCATTAACGGGAAATAAAATGGCAGCCCATGAAAGGTCACGGGGAGGGCGGCTTGATTGCCTCGGGTTAACGCTTTGTTGGACGAGACGTTCCTGCTGTTACCCCACTTTTTATATGTAAAGCAGGGGTGGCCAACTGAAGTCCTCAAGGGCTACCAAACAGCCAGGTATTAAGGATATCCCAGCTTCAGCCCAGGTGGCTCAATCAGTCCCAGCTTCAGCCCAGATGACTCAATCATTACCAGCTTCAGCACAAGCAGGGATATCCCTAATACATCACCTGTTGGTGGCCCTTGAGGGCTGGTGTATAGGAAACAAGGGGTCTCTGGAGCTGAACCGCATTAGTTTCAGCTCCAGGGGCCTCCTACTTCCAGAGGTACCTATCGGAGCAGGTGCCGCCCGGTACTCCCTGGAGGTTTAAATCCCCCCCGCATCACGCGGGCCAATAGGAAGCTGCGATGGATGATGACGCAATTTCCTATTGGTCCTTTGAGACACGGGAGATTTAAACCTCCATTTCTGCCTCCCCCGGAGGGGATGCTACCAGTGGTACCTTCGCCCCGTCAGTATTCTAGGAAGCAGAGGGGGTCACCACATCTGATACCAATGGAGTTCCGTTGCAAAGAAACCCCCCTGCTCCCCTGTACATGTAAAAAAATGGAGGAGGGACAAACAATGCGCCTTTAAATAGGTTAACAGAGCTTATTAAATCTGGGCCACAATACTTTAAATACAGGGCTATTAAAAATATTTCCTGCAGAAACAGGAATCGCAAGAAATGTACCCAACCTGAAACCGGAGAGTCACCACGTGTCGGGAACTGTAGGCCATAGGAGACGTTTAAGAAGCTTCAGGCCGGGGTGAAGGGGAAACCAAATCAAGCTCTATGAAAAAGTTCACCAATTACATGATGGGGAAAGTCAGCTGCCCTATGAGGTGAGTCTCACAATCAGCATTCTCACCTCCACAGAATCCAACACTGTTTCTACAGGAACCATCGGACATTGTGTCAGGGAGAACGTTTAGCAGGTCAGAGAAAAGCAAGTCCCTCTGCACAGGTCAAACATGCCAGCAACCTGGACACATAGACAAGGTTTGTATACAGAACAAGGTCCAGGAGATGGGACAGGGGTGTGTGCTGTTTACCAGTTTAACCTTCAGTGCTGTATCCGTCAGCAAGGTATTCTAATGCAGGTTCCTACAAGACTGAAAACGTTAATAGGAGAGTCTGCTATCCCAATGTTTTTCTTTTCCCTGTGTGTGGTTTAGTTGGGAGAGAACATCTCTGGTATTTAACATGTCAACATTACCCCTACCCGCTCACTATCCTCATCAGCCTCGGTGTGAAGTCACCAATGTAAACATGTCAAGGTTACTACACTCTGTCACCTCCTACAGCTAGAACAAGTGCCCCTAGCAATGGTATAAAGAAGAGACAGCATCCGAGTTTACAGTGGAGGCCTAGTCCAGTGGTTCTCCACTTTTTTTTGGTTAAGGAACCCTATAACTATATTGTGAAATTCTGAGGAACCCCAACCCTCTCTAATAGCGCGTCTGAGATCAGATGCAGTGTAAGGAACTCCAACCCTCTCTAATAGCGCGTCTGAGATCAGATGCAGTGTAGGGAACCCCAACCCTCTCTAATAGCGCGTCTGAGATCAGATGCAGTGTAAGGAACCCCAACCCTCTCTAATCCAATCCATTTGAGATCAGATGCATTGTAAGGAACCCCAACCCTCTCTAATAGCGCGTCTGAGATCAAATGCATTCTAAGGAACCCCAACCTTCTCTAATAGCACGTCTGAGATCAGATGCATTGTAAGGAACCCCAACCCTCTCTAATAGCGCGTCTGAGATCAGATGCATTGTAAGGAACCCCAACCCTCTCTAATAGCGCGTCTGAGATCAAATGCATTGTAAGAAACCCCAACCCTCTCTAATAGCGCGTCTGAGATCAGATGCATTGTAATGAACCCCAACCCTTTCTCATAGCGCGCCTGAGATCAGATGCATTGTAAGGAACCCCAACCCTCTCTAATAGCGCGTCTGAGATCAGATGTATTGTAAGGAACCCCAACCCTCTCTAATAGCGCGTCTGAGATCAGATGTATTGTAAGGAACCCCAACCCTCTCTAATAGCGCGTCTGTGATCACATGCATTGTAAATTCTTCGGTATTTTGTACAATTGTCAAATTACCTGAAAATTGCAGGGAACCCCTTAGGAGGGGTGTAATTTGACGTCACGTCTCCATGGTAACGGGCAACGCCGCGTTGCCAAGGAGACGCGTGGACTGAAGCCGTTAAGTAAATGTACAACAGGCTCGCGCTCTCAGTGCGGGGGCCTCTTTAACCGGCGCCCCCCCAGTTTGCGCACCCCTGCTTTAGGGGATGCCAGAGGACCCCAATGGTTCCTAGGAACCCCTGTTGAAAAACACTGCACAGAAAAATGTCCGGTTAAGTAGACATGTAAAAGTCCCGAGTCAGACCATGAAGACTTAAACAGTCTGCACCAGTGCATCCAAACAGACATATAATCACCCCGGCGGTTGAAATGTGTCTGGAAATTGCCCTGTCTCTCCCTGCTGTTACCATCTCCAAGTATCTGAAATGTAAATCAGAGACAAATGCGTCTGCTGCTGCTGCTGCTGTATGGGTAGCAGTGTTTGGTTGGAGAGCCATGGGACGCAGGCACTGCCCCTGCCTCGCAGCCCTTCCATGCTGATTGTAGGTAGCGGAAGCGTAAGAAAATAAATATCTCGCCCAAGGCCACGCACAGATCGTTCACATGCCACGGATTTACCCTGAGGCTACGTCTCTTCGTCCTTTACAATTCCTCCATGTGACATCTCAAACAGTCTGGGACAGCACTCAAATACTGAGCGGTGTGCACATCCCAGCACCAATCAAGTCCTTCTATGAGACGACGATATATATTTTTTGTAGGGCTGAAACTCAACTCGACTACATTTTCCTTTACTAAGGTTTAATCCATATTATGTGGTGTTATATAGGAGAGAGCGCGTAACACTTTGCATTAGAAGAATGCTAACTTGATCACGCCGGTATACAGATTCAATAAAGGTTACAAATGACTGGCATAAATAAGTATCTGATGCAGGGATTCCTGGGCAGAAGAGCTTATACTCTTGGAGGCCAGGGGTTCTTAACTCCAGTTTTCAAGCTTCCCCAACAGGTCAGGTTTTAAGAAGCTCCCTGCTTCAGCACAGGTGGCTCCATCAGTGGCTCCTTCAAAGACTGAGCCACCCATGCTGAAGCAGTGACTGACTGAGCCACCTGTGCAGAAGCAGGGATATCCTGAAAACCTGACCTCTTGGTGGGGGCTTGAGGACTGGAGTTGAGACCCCTGTTTAAAGCCTTTGGTTTTACATATGCTTTTACAGAATGACACCCCCCACCCATTTGTTATTTTGTGGCTTTGAAAGTTGCACGCCTTATATATATATTTTAACCCCGTCCCTGCCAGAGCAACACATACAAACCAAAAATAACCATTCTGCCCCAAGAAACAGGAATAAGTCTCTTATTATATGTGTTGCAGCCTAATTGTGAGCCTCAGCCGGAGAGAATACTGTACTAGCCGCAGTAATATTCCTGGAGAACACGTAACCATAATCATTTGCTTTAATACAGTGTGCCCTGGTCTCTGGGTAGCAGAATTTACAGCCACAATGAATCCCTAAACCAAAGAGCTTCCAATCTAATATCCGATCCCAGAGATACAGGGAGATAAAGTATATTGACTCAGGTTGCAACAAGCGGCCATTGGGATTAAATACAGTTCTTCCAATTTAGGCAAATCCCTGTCTTCACCAACAACCTTCTCCGTACCCCTGATACTCTGCATCAGATTATAGCTTTTATTAGAATAACATGAAGTTCTCTGTAGAGGCTTTGTGTGCGGTTACTGCAGCTCTTGTACAAGAGAACATATCTATAGTACGTGTATGTTCTTTCCATAGAAGGGTCAGACACTGCAGTACCTGCAGAGTATTTGGCAAGGAGATCACCCAGGAATTTTCACAGGTGCACAGTGTGCAAGTGAACAGATGCCGAAATCCACGAATGAAATGTACCTCCAACTCAGAGACTATGGTACTGTATATGTCCGGGGAGGCCCAGCTCTGTCCTCTACAGCCACCAGCAGACCAGGTATTAAGGATATCCCAGCTTCAGCACAGGTGGCTCAATTTGATTGTCACCTGTGCTGAAGCAGGGACATCCTTAAAAGATGGCCGGTTGGTGGTGGTGGTGCTGAAGCAGGGACATGCTTAAAAGATGGCCGGTTGGTGGTGGCTCTTGAGGACTGCGTGTGCCCCCCATTATATGTACATCCAAGCAGTTAGTGCCTTCATTCATGAGTTGACAATCCTTCACTAGAGTGATTTGATATGGAGACATGGAGGGATGATTCACTGAATGAAGACTAATTACTAATACTGCCCAACATATACTGATGGAAATACACAGGACTCCAAAGAATGAGATTCCATTGAAGCTGAGAATGAGTGAGACTGCAATCCAGTGAGTGACACTAACTTCATATGAGTGATGCTTGGTAGGCCTGCAGCAGGCATGTATATTGTGCTTTTACAATGCAAGCATCCAAACAAGTTAAAACGAAGTTCAATAATTAGAACATCTAAGAACTCAAGTTCCACCAGAGAACCCTTCAGATGGCTGATCATTCATTCTCTGCAAGATCGAGATGTGATATCTACTTTTGTAATAACCTAACATAGAACAACATTGAATAATACGATTGTAATGTGGTTTAACAGGGAACATTGTTAACATGTCATACATCATATATCAATATTTTGTTGTTGTTGATGAAACTTAATAGCACGTCATTAACATCTGTAACTGGTCCAGCAGTAGTCATAGATGTACAAGAGTTTATACAGTACTAAGTCCTTAGTGCAGATGTGCCCCTTCTACACACTGTGGGATGTGTGAGCTCAGTTGCACCGATGTTTGTGAACATGGTATAAATACAGACATCACAACTTGCACTGAATACATCTCATTTTCTTGCACTGCAGTACGTACTAAAGCTCTATTTTGATTCAAGCCAGAGGGCTTGAATCAAATTGCTAAGCTCCTCAAGCATTGAAAGGGTTAAGGGAATGCTTTACAAATCCCCTTATGTGATTGGGTTAAAATAGTTACTCTATGCTGGTAGCATAACTTTTGCAGTGCTTCATCTGTGTGTAATAAGCCATTCAGCACTGGATGTGCTAATCTTTTAAAGGTGCATACAAGTCGTGTGCTGTCATCATGAATGCACAGACCCTGTCACTACAGCAGTAAATGATCATTATTATATAAACACACAAAAATCAGTGACCTACCTTCATAAGCAAAAGTTGAACTGAAAATCTCCCGTAGCAATGTGGGGGAAGAGAAGACTCAATACGAAACATCCACTGATTGCCCTAATTAGGCTCAGTTTAAAAGTGCACACACAAGAATAAAAAGCATCAGCAGACTCCCCTGCAGCTGAATCAGACATGAGATTACAAGCCCTCCTCACTCCTCAGCTCTCTTGCCTCTGGCCAACTGCTAGGATTTGATGTCAAGTTTCTTCTCTGCATTTGCTGTTGAAGATGGATCTGCGCCTGCTTATTGCACCTTGTCCCTGTGCTTCCCCCCCTTCAGTGAGTTCACTCAAATTCCCCTCCACCTCCAAACCCAAGAAAGTCCCATACAATGCCAGCAAAACGTGAGCAGCAGCAGCAACAGCAGCAGCAACAGCAGCAGCAGCCTGGCTATGCTGCACAGTGAGTCAGTTTGGGAAGCTGAGACACCTCCCTCTCTCCCTCTCTCTGCCTGAAGCTGATCAATTTCACTCCCCTCTGGAATGCGACCTCAATTCTTCTAAGTTGCCAGCCACTTTAATCACTTCTTGTGCCTTTCTGCCCTCTGCCTAATGGGGAAGGGCTGCTGTGCTGAGTCTCAGATATGAACTATACAGGGAGCGTATTCCTACTCCCTCTCCCGAAATGACAGCAGCTTGAGAGGGCTCAAACTTTAATTTGTTACTCCCACCCCTTGCTTTCTGCTCACACACCCCTCTTATTTCTAGTAAGGACAGGGGAACGTGGTTTCATTTTCTGATGAATGGGAGTTTCACTGATCTGAGTCTTATCATAGCCCCTTCAGCCCCAGAACAGCATGTAATGTCTTTTATTTCTGATATGGCTCTCACAGTGACTATAGTGCTGTACATGCAATGTAACGGGCACAATTAGTTCCTGCCTTGATGAGTTGTAGTCCATATTTTATTATTATTTATGCATTTATAAAATGTTTTACCAGGAAATAATACATTGAGTGTCACCTCTCCTTGGTGGACGCTGCAGGGACAAGAGCTGCCCCACAATGGGGCCGGGCCCGCTGTAAGGGGGGGGCGCCGCACTGAGCCGAGAGAAACTCCTGCTCTCAAGAAAATTGAAAGCAGGAGTCGCGATGGAGCACTAGGCCACGCCCCCGGCGGTGCAGGCAAGGAGGGCGAACCTGCCGGGTTACGTCACGGATGCACCCCCATCACGCCACCCCGTCTTTCCCCCTGCAGCTTTCTGCAGACCGGGGAACTCAGCTGCACGCGGTGCCTAACTCGGAAACGCGGTGCCTGCCTCGCAGACGCGGTGCAGCGGGTCTGGAGCCTTAGAGTTAGTTCTGATCTGTAACCCTGTCTTTGGTAGCTTTAGAAACGCAGCCTTAGTTCCAAATACCATCGTTACAGTTTTGCCAGTGTAGCCCTGGTAAGAAATGGGGCTATAGTTCTTTCCTCCTCCTGGTATAAGCCCTGGTAAGGGCAGGCTGCCAGGAGTTATCATGGGTTTCCCCCACTTCAAGCACTGGTCCTGAGTGGTGGAGGTAGGTCACCTGACCCTGTGTCAAAGCAAGAGGCACAGGGGCGGTGCCTGCTGAGATCATAAAGAGCAGTGCAGTTCCTATTTAGTGTGACTAGTTAGTGAGAGTGTATGGAGAGTTGCAGCTGGAGAAGAGGAGCAGCCTCTGAGTAGAGCTGCTAGAATTAAAGATAGTGAGGTGGACCAATACCTCTCACCCTGTTTAGGGGATGAGGGAAGAGCTAGCCCCACCCTGGGTGCCCTTGGCCCAGGGTGGTGGCAGGGGAAGATACCATCCTGAAGGAGAGCAGTCTAGGGGGATCAGACAACCTGTACCTGACTGCTGAGACTGCTGCTGTTGTTGCTGATATTGCTGCTGTGAATAAAGAGCTGCTGCTGCTATTTAAAGAGACAATCGTGTGAGACTGGAATCTCTCCTCCCTGTGTGGGAATACTCTCTATAAGGATTCCACCCCGCATTCCTGGGGCTTACTAGAGATGGAGGCGCTGCACCACTAGAAGAGAACGAAGGCATCCACCCCAGAAACCTGTTCCTGCTATCCCCCATACCATCGCGGGAGACTCAGGCCCTCCTGTTGCCAGCAGGTATGCACCACACTAAGTCATGTAGCCAGACCCTAGTACAGAGTAGGGGGGCCGATCTGCGATTGGCCCGGGGTCCATGGATTACACCAGTGTTTAAAAACAGTTTGTTTTGGGAAATCTAGTATTAAAGTCTTGAAATTATATTGAAGTATGTGTTCAAGGTCAGAGAGGTTAGGGCTGTGTGCATATAAGATTGCGTCATCTGCATAAGTGTGCATTGAAGCTCCCTTACAAGTTGTAGTAAGATCATTGATGAACACTGAAAAGAGTAGGGGCCTCAGAACAGAGCCTTGCGGGACACCGCAGGTGATATCCAAGGGGTTGAGTGAGAGCCTGAGATAAACACATGTTGGGATCTACCTGATAGATAGGAATGAAACCAGTTTAAAGCATGTTCCTCTATCACAGAGCACTGGAGCTTGATTAAAAAGATAACATGATCAACAGTATCAAAAGGCTTTGCAAAATCTAAGAATATTGCACCAGTGAGTTGTCCCAGTTCCATTCCATACTGGATCTCGTTCCAACCTTTTAGGAGTGGTTTAGATGAAAGCCAAAATTGGTGTTGGCTAGGGAGATTTGTCTTGGTATAGTTATCACTTAATTGGGAGTGGACACATTTTTTCATGACTTTGGATTGTATTGGAAGAAGAATGATTAATTTATAGTTGGCGAAAATGTTTTTTGTTCCCACTTTTGAAGATTGGAACAACTCTGGCAGTTTTCCAGGCCTGTGGGACATGGCCTAAAGACAAAATAGAGTTGATTTGGGAGGCAGGCGGTATGGCAATGGTTGTGGCTCTAAGTAGTTGAAACTTTTATAGGCACCAGGCCAGGTCTACATTGGCTGCGTAATCGCCTCTTCAGATACTGTGACAAATTGAAAATTACTGTGGGAGGGGTTGTAGCTAGAGGGGTTCTCCGAGGTTGGGCTTCATGAATGTAGGATTGCGCTTTGATAGTAGGGAAGTAACACACCCCACAAAGTATTAATTGACGCTATGTCAGTGTGATTTGTCAGAGTAGTGTCCTCCTATTTTTTTTTTTTATATTAGATGGTTGTTGATGGCTAGAAGGCTGGAATATATTGTTGATGACCTTCCAGAAGTTTGCTGGATATGATGTATTCTGGTGAAGATTGACAGAGTAATTTGGGGCTTTTGCGTGTCTTGTTTGCCTTGTGCATGTATTCTGCATGTGTCTGTAGTTTTTAAGATCCTTGGTAGTGCCAGTTATTTTGTATCTTTTTCACAAGGCATCCCTAAAATGGTAAAGCGCAATAAGGCCGGTTGTAGCCCACAGAAGGTGGGCCCAGTACTCTTATTCTGCGTAGTAGAGCATGGGTCTCACAGAGTTTTAAGAACTCTGTTTGGAAATAATCAAGTGCAGAATCAGGTTCCGGTACCACGTTGATTCTGTACCAAGGCCAGTTGGTAAGCTCAAGTGAAAAAAATAATATATCAATGTGGCGCTCAAGAGTAATATCCCTATATAAACAAGTGTATAAATAATAAAAATAAAGTGATACTAATACAAACACATGCGAATGCAGCTTAACCCAGTGGGGGGTCGTTCTCTCGATCACGTGGAAGGGGTGAAGATCATCGGGAAGCGCAAAATCATGTAAAACAGAAGAAATTTTCTGATGGTGCAGTATTGTGATATTAATAAATAAATATTTATAGTGCTGTGTGATATGTACTCACAAATATATGGTGAGTAATGTTCCCATAAAGGTATCTTTCAGGGACAGCCCGTCTGCCCGTAGTGTAGGTGGGTCTGTGTACGTGGATGGATGCTGAGGACCTTGGGTGAATAATAAGGAAACGGACATAGTGCAGACTGTGCAAAATTCTATTAAAATTGTAAGTGAAAGTACAATACACTCACAATGTGTTAAAAGAATACAAGCGTTTTGATCACATATCGGATCTCAGTGCAAGGCAGCTGTATCAGTCCCCCCTCCGCCTCGGCGTGCGTTTCACTGATGCGTCTCACCCAAAAGGGAAACCGGAAGTGACGTCATCTGCTCTGGGGTACTCCGATCCTACAGTGATCTTCTCTCATCAGGGTTCACTCTACGCGTTTCTCCGTATTGCGGTTTCATCAGGAGTCCTTCCAGTTGGTAAGCTCAGCCAGAAAACGTTGTGGGTTAAAATTTCTAAATGTTTAGGGCTTGAGTTGGGTGGTTTGATTTTCTTTACACAGTACACTATTGCAGGGGAGCGCAATCTTCTTCTTTTTTTCTCTCTGCACCCCTCTACCGGCTGTCCCCCTCTCCACCCCCCCCCCCCTTACCTCGGCTCCTGCGTTCTTGGCAATATGACGTCACATGACCCCGCGGCGACGGGTCTCCAGAAGCCGTCTGAGCCAAGGTAAGAGCAGTTTGCAGACGCCTTCGTGGCTTCCCCGGCATTTCATTTAAGTGCCTTCGGGAAGCACAATCTCGTGCCACCCAGTTTTCGCATCCCTGCACTATTGCATGGTCACTGAAAATGTCAGGTAGCATGCCAGTGGATTGGATTTTGTTGGGACAACAGAATGAGATCCATTCTAGTAATGAATGGTTGTGAGATTTTAGGTTGTGGGTTTGGAAATGAGTTGGATTACATTTAGTGAGTTGAGTTGTGTTGGGATTTTGTTGTTTTTAGTGTCAAGCCAATTGAGGTTGAACTCACCCAGAAGTAACAGCTCAATTTCCTCTCTAAATAGGAAGAGTGAGCTAAGAAAGTCAGTCATATTAGTCCGGGGTTTTATTGGGGCTTTTAGGGGAGCAGTAGATGCCAGCAAAAAGAATGGGCTTAGAGAAGGGTAGGCACACTTTTACCAACTAGGATTTCAAAAGAGGATGGGCAATTGTGAGGCGTCTTCAATATAAAATAACACCCCTCCTCTTCTCTCTGACCGGTCTTTCCTAAAAATGGAGTATCCCTGAATGGAGATAGATGCATCAAGGGTTTTAGGAGTTAGCCATGTTTCGGTGAGAATTATGGCTTTAGGCTTATGCAAAAGGCACCATACCCTTAGTTCATGCAGTTTGGGCAGCAGGCGTCAAATATTTATATGGGTGACAGTCCTTTTTGGAACTTGAAAGGGGCATTATCAGGGGTATGAGACAGACTTAAAAAGGGGGGAGGGGACCTGGGTTGAGTTCAATATCCCCTGCTAAAGAGAGTAACAGTATAAATAGAAATTGGAGTAATTGTTCGCAGGCTTCGGAGTTGCAATGTTGGCCATTAGAATGAGCGGTGGTTGGTGTGCTGGTTATCAGAGCTCTCCACCAACATTCAGTAGATAATGCAAGGCTTTTGAGGAGTCCATGGTGTATGATTACATTGTGTGTGGACCAGGAGGGAGAAGTGTGTGGTGGATAGAGTAACATTTACATAAGACCACGGTAAAGAACAGAAGCGAGGTAAGTAGCAGATTCATTGTCAGAAAGGTAGAACAGAAAAAGGCCGTGCACCTTGCAAGTGATGAAATACAGGGTTTCCATGCTGCCCGTCAAGTTGTCACACTGATGTCAATTGTAGAGTGAATAATACAAGGATCAATCACAAACTCCTGCATAACTCGTTCTGCCCATATGCACTTTATATTATAATTAATGCATGGCTTTATTATCATTTATTTGTAAGATGCCAACATATTCCACAGCGTGGTACAATGGGGGCGGGGGGGGGGGTTGGGGTGTACGACAGAGATTTGATAATGACATAAACAGAGTTACATACAAATAAGAATAAACATGCACACACAGATACAGAAAGGTAATGAGGGCCGTGCTCGGGGGAGCTCACAGTCTAGAGCAGGAGTGCGCAAACTTTTCCTCCTGTGCCCCCCTGCACCCCCCCCCCTCTTCCCTCTTCTCCAGCAGCAAATTACACTGCGGGGTCATGTGACGTCGCGCTGCCATGGCAATGGCCATGGCCAGCCACACGCTGTCGGAGATAAGGTAAGTTACAGAGGCCTTGCACGGTCCCCCGGCATTTAATTTAAATGCTTTTGGGAAGAGCATGGGGCCCGTGTAACCCGCCGCGCCCCTCAGTTTGCGCACCCCTGGTCTAGAGGTAATAAGGGACAATGTTGAAACTAAAAGGTAAAGTGACTGCTCATTGTGGGGCCGAGTAGGCCAACGGATTAAGTTTGGGCTGATCCCATTACGGTTTGAGGATGGGGGTGTTACATAGCATGGTCCTAATAAGGCTGGACGGGAGGGGGGGAGTTGGATGTTAGAGGTACGTCAGATGGGCTGCCTTGGAAAGGTGAGATTTCAGATGTCTGAAAGTTGAGGGAGACTCTGACTGTGCGTGGTAGGGAATGAAAATTTGCCGCCCCTAGGCACTTTGCTGTGGCGGCCGCTTCCTTGCTGCCGCCCTCCTTCGAAATCGCAGCGTCAAATGACGCAGGGGACGTAACCAACGTGACGTCACACGGCGCTGCGTTTCCACGGTAATGCGACATCATGATGTCATTTGACACCGCAATGTCGCGTTGCCATGGCGACGGCAGGCCACGTGTCGTGACGTCTGCAGCATCATTCGACCCTGCGATTCGAAAGGAGAAGGAGGGCGGAAACAAGGAGGCGGCCGCCACATGTAAGTGACTTCCCATCAGGCCCAAGACCACGGCAAATATATATGGGGGCGGACATTTTTGCCGCCCTGGGCCTAACGGGAAATCCGCCACTGGGAGCAGCACATGAGAAGTCCTGTAGGCGGCAGTGAGAAGAGGTAATAAGGCAGGAGATGTTATGGGCAGAACGCAGGGGGCATTTAGGGATATATTTGAGGATGAGGGATGACATCTAAGGTGGGGAAACATAGTATAGAGCCTTGTAAGTCAGAGCTAGGGTTTTACATGTGTTTCTAGAGGATATGGGAAGCCAGTGTAGCGTTTTGCATAGCGGAGCAGCAGAAGTGGAGCGGTGAGTGAGGTAGATGAATCTGGCAGCAACGTTTTGGATGGATTGGAGTTGGGAGAGATGGACAAGGGGAATGGCAACTAGGAGAAGGTTGCAGTAGTCAAGACGGGACAGGATGAGTGACTGAATTAGGATTGTAGTTGCATCATGAGTGAGAAAAGGGCGAATCCTGGAGATATTTCAGAGGTGGAGACGGCAGGACTTCATGAAGGACTGAATGTTAGGAATGTGTGGAGAGATCACAGTCAAAGATGACCCCTAGACAGCGGGCTTGATGGGTTGAGGAGATTGTGGTGTTATTGACAGTAAGGGAGAGTTCGGGTGTAGAGGTGGCAGTGGAAGGGGGAAAGAGAATTAGTTCTGTTTTGGACATGTAAAGCTTCAGGTAACGGCGGGACATCCAGGAGGATATTGCTGAGAGATAGTTAGTGATACAGGACATGAGAGAGGGGGAGAGGTCAAGGGAGGAGAGGTATATGTGGGTGTCGTTGGCAAAGAGATGCTACTGAAAGCCAAAAGATTGTATTAGTTCACCAAGAGAAGAGGTGTAGAGTGAGAAGGACAGAGCCTTGTGTGTCCCCAGAGAGAGGGAGTGAAGATGAGGAGATACCAGAGAAAAGGGATTTGAGCCAGGTTCACCCACTCCAAAGTCAATCTCATTACCACTATGGCACCATCACAGAAGGAACCAACTTAAATCATGGACTGCAACAGCATACATTATCTCTGTCCCTATCGCTCTGTCCCTATGTCCACACTGCACCTCAGTATCTGTGTCCATTCTCTGTTGCAGTCTGTGCCCTCTGTCTTTCATTTCAGAGAAAGAAAGAGACAGTTGAAAGCAAACAAAACTTTGAAGTCAGATCCCTTCTGCTGACCTCATCCCATTCAGTAAGAGCTTTATGGAAGCCCCTGTCCCCTCTGCATCTCCCCTCCTCCTGCTTGTGAATGAAGTTTCTGTGAGTGACGTTGGTGCATTCTTGGATATGATGAACTTCTGAAGAGACTGAAAAGAAAGACAAACACTTCAAAGCTGCTCTTTCCTCCATTACATTCTACAACTGTGTGCAGAATTATTCACGGCTAAAGGGGCACTACCACCCCCGACACGCAAACAGACGCACCCACATTTACAGACGGACCTGTTTCGAAAGATTTAATCGCCCCTAAAGAGAAAATGTAACCGGTGTCCTATGAAAAAATGAATGTTTTCATTTGGGACAGTGTAACACTATATTGTATATATCAGGGGTGCACAAATGTTTCCCCGTGCGCACAAATGTTTCCCCGTGCGCACCCCTGCCTGCTCTCTTCGGCGCCTCACACCCCCGCCCCCGCTCGACCCCGGCGTCAAATGATACGCGGGGTAATGTGATGTCACATCGCCATGGTAACGTGATGCGGAGTGACTTGATGCAGGGTTACCAGGACAACGCGTTGCTGGAAGGTAAGTGTATTATAGAGGCCTCGTGCGGTCCCCCGGCACTTAATTTAAATGCCCTGGGGGGAGAGTGCGGGACCTCTATAATTGCTGCGCCCCCTCCCCCAGTTTGTGCACCGCTGGTATATATATATCTCTCTCTAAAGCCGCCGACTCTGATAACAACAACAACTGAGTTTGGATCAGCAGAATCCTGATTCAATTCCCGGTGTCGGCCCCTTGTGACCGTGGGCAAGTCACTTTATCTCCCTGTGCCTCAGGCACCAAAAACATAGATTGTAAGCTCTACAGGGCAGGGACCTGTGCCTGCAACATTCCTATGTACTTATTACTACTATACGGGAGCTGGGAAGCGTTTTGTGGGAAAAGTGCTATATAAAAAGTTATTATCAAACTTGGTTGTGTGACTTATGTAAGCATCATTACCAGCACAAAAAAGAAAGAGATTACAGACAATAAAATAGAGAAACGTTATATATATATATCTCTCTATACACACACACGTTTTAAGTTATTGTGGGTGAAAAAGGCAACAAGAAACCGCCAAAGTATATTTACATATATATACATATATATACATACATACATGATAGATATATATATATATATATATATATAAAAAATACAGTTGTATTTGCATATTTGCTTTCCTGTGGAGGGTTTTTGTCACTTTTTTTACTCACCATAACTTAACTCAGTATTATGGTTTAGCCTATCCCATAGCCTCTCTTGCATTCCCAGTTAAAATCAACCCCACACTGATGAGACCCATCAAGGTCGAAACAGCTGTCTGTGGGTGGTTTTCTGGGTATGCACCTTAACCCTGGCTGTGCTCAAAGCTGTGACCATGCAGCAAGCTTAAGCCTATAGGGAACCATGTTTAAAATGGTTATTGAGGCAAAAAGTGACACTGTGTGCTCATTTGCATGTCATTTCCCAGAATCCCTTGCTGCAGTGGAAGTGCTGTATGTTGGGTGATAATGGGGAAAGGCGGGGTTGCAGACCTGCCTAAGACATGCAGATGAGCATACAGTTGTATTTACATATATATATATATATATATATATATATATATATATATATATATATATATATATATCATGTATGTATGTATGTATATATATATATATCTCTATCAAGTGCTGGGTGAAAGACAGGGTTGCAGACCTGTCTAAGACATGCAAATGAACATACAGGAATATTTACAGTTGCTATATATATGTGTAACGGGTATTCCCCCACCCAATCGCATATATGGCGTATGTAAGGGGAACCTAATGTTACCTGGTGTGGTGCTTTACCTGTTAGGCTCACAGGAGGGCTGAGCTTCCGCCGTGGGGAACCTGGGGCAAGTATAATATGAGTAACCCTGTACTCGGTGCAGCGCCTCCACCTGCGATGGCTCCCACCAGAGGGGGAGTGGTTCCTCGCAGGACAATATATATCACTCAACACACAGTATGGGTAACAACTAATGCCTTTACTAGTGTGACTGCACTCATGCATCACAATTCAACAATTCAACAAGCGTCCCTCCCTATAGGAGACACTAACTAATGCGTCTCGCAGGACGCTACCTCCACCTGCACCTCCACCGGATGATCCCACCCAGTGTCCAGTACCGCCACACAGTATCACCCCACCCTCAAGTGAGATAGTTGTGTGTGACTGCGCAGCCACTATGTCCCGTGTGAATGTGATATGACTCGTTGGTGCACTTGTGGATTGTTACCTGCCGGGCACTCCGGTGCCGGGCCTGCCACGGAACTTCACAAAGGATCCTGATGTCGGCTGAACACCGGAACAGCCATCCGGGGCGATCCCACCCGGATGGCTGCTGCAGCAACAACGAAGGTCTGCGCCCAAACCTCTGGACGGACGCGCAGCGTCTGCTGAGTCCCTAACTGACTCTGAATAGTAAGGGGCAGGGTCCCTAACCTGGGGCCTGTCCCTGACACAACTTACACTACTGGTTGGCTCAGGGCTATCTCGGGTCTCGGGGGCTGCTGGCCTAGTGCAGGGAGTCACTGACTCCTGCACCCTACCTCCTTCCCCTGGCTGCTCCTGGCACTGACTGACTAGCGTGGGCTCAGCGCGCGAAATGTATCTATTTCTCCTGCAGGGCAATCCTTCAGCCCTATTGGCTACTCGGGGGCACCTGGTGCCTTTCCCCCTTAGCCTCCTGGGAATTGTAGTCCCGTGGAGGCTATTTCTACATTGGGGCCGCGTGCGCGATTCTCCTGCGCATGCGCGACTCCCTATAGGCCACCGCAACTCCCTAGCTGCAACCGCGCATGCGCGATCCCGGCACCTGCGCGCGCAACCATAATGGCGGCCCCCGCTAGCCGGGTGCGCCGCCGAGCCTCCTACGGCTCGGATCGCTCCCTGCTCCGGCCCCCACCTTTGGGAACAGCCGGCGGGTCCGTCGCTGCCTCCGGCGGCACTCGCGACCGCGCTGACCCAAAGGATGGGGGTCTCTGGGAGCCGGAGGGCACCAGGGCTACATATGATATGTACTGTATTAGGTAGGTTAGGTTAATAAAAAGATGTATTATTAGGTTGCTTTAATTTTTTTTTTTTTTTAAGAAATCAATCATTTGGATTTAACCCAATAAATAAATCATTGCACTCAGATCAGCTGGGAGCTTGGTTTGGACAGGCGGTCAAGAGTTCCTCCCATTGGTCAATATAAAACCTCATGCAGCTTGCTGATTTAACAGGGGCCAAATCTTATTATTAACGTTGTTATTGAGACACATGAATATAATTCATATTTATATAAAACAGGCACTCCTGTAGTTTCACCGAATTATAAATGACCGCAAATGGGATACAGAGGTGCTCCCGAATCATTATTCTTACGTCAATATTCGAGACTGATGAAGATTAACAATGCGTTGCTAAATCCTATTGTTTTTAATCTTCTACATAAATATTAAAGCTGCAGTCCTAGCAATATCCTACGTGTGTTTTTTTTTAAAATAAATCAGTTATATACAGTACTGTGAGAAAATACTTGTGGCATTTAAAAAAAAAACCTCTGAATTACATTGTTAATGTATTATAATGTAACAAGGCTTTTTTTGTTTCTGTAGCAGCCATTTACAAAGTCACAGATACTGAGTCAATACACCTCTGCAGCCATTTAGTGAACCCCCAAGTCGAATCTTCACTGATCGATCACAGGAGAACGGAATCGATCAGCAACTAAGCAAATGACTTATCATTGTGTGGATTGTATTGATGCGCATATTAAAGGGGGAAAAATCAAATTAAAAAAAAACTGCTGCTTTAATTTGTTTTGTTTTTTTAATATTATGGTGTACTAAAACATACATACACACATTGTACATACATTTGAAGACACTACTAACCCTGTTCTAAAGAATGTACAATCTATTTTTCAGTATCTCTGGCACAGGGACATAAGTTGATTTACTTTTTGGTAGACGTTGCATTGTGAACCTGAGACTCCTACTTCAAAGGACAGTAATTTACCATGAATAAAAGAACCACTTAAACTAGTGGCTAGTTGAAATCAGTCAGAGGCTAAGGCCGCGTCCATAGTCTGTGCGACGGTGCGAGCGTCATCGCTCCCCCCGCAAACAAAAGACAACATTTTTAGATTTTGCCGCGCGACGGTCGGGTCACGTGCGGGGTTCAGCCAATGGGGGCGAACCGCTCACGTGACATCATGGGCACACCTCCCTATCGTGCAATCCTACACGCCACGGATCGCTTCTCATACAGGCGCGCGTGACGCCATGCGCTCCCTCGGATAGAGTATGCCATGTGCGCCTGTACTATATCCGAGGCCTAAGGAATCATATACAACAGGGGTGGCCAACGCCAGTTCTCAAGGGCCACCAACAGGTCAGGTTTTCAGGATGTCCCTGCTTCAGCACAGGTCTTCGACTGAGCCATCTGTGCTGAAGCAGGGATATCAAGAAAACCTGACCTGTTGGTGGCCCTTGAGAACTAGAGTTGACCACCCCTGGTATATAGCATACTAAACTGGTACATATTTTGGAAAATAATTACAACTGAGAACCCCTGGCTAGAAATATTGAAATTAAAGAGAGGATAATTCTATGGTTTTAGGTTTCCAATAAAAATTGATTTTACATGGAGGAAACTGTACTGAATTGTATAGACAATAAGAGCTGGGGGTGGGGGAAGTATTATCTGAGCCTGTCCCTGCTAATTTGGAGCCATCTGGATATCCTAATGAACTGCAGATCGGAAGGAAAAAGACTGGCATATCTCAACTCCTGCAATCTCCCTTTGTGGTGGGATTTGCATGTCATCCGTGATTACAGCACTGGGTTGAAATATGGACCTGGAGAGATTGCACATGTGGTTCTGATGATATTTAGAGCCACCGTCTTGACTCGCGCTTACTGAGTTGACAGAACAATATTTACGTCTACCAGGACAATTGCAACTCGCTGTCTCAGAGAACACACTGTCTTGCCTATTGCAGCAAACGTAGTCTCGCTCAGATCCACCATCGGTGGCCCCTAGGGACTGTAAAGGAGTATTTAAGAGGTACTCCAAGCAGGCGATTTAAAAAAAAAAAAACAATAGGATTGAAGTAGGGGGTCTCCATAGCTGAACCCCAGTCATTTTAGCTCTGTGGGCCCCCTGCTTCTGGAGATACTTGCCTCTGTAGGGGGTGCCGGTAGCCGCTCCGCTAGCAGGGATCACATAATGGCCACTCTTCAAAGCCCCCGCGCCCTGTGGGCCAATAGGAAGCCGTGACGTCATCCAGTGAGGCTTCCTATTGGCCCACGTGATCCGGGCCTTTAACCTTTGCTGAGATACCGGCAGCTCCGTCGGAGGTCTGTATCTGTGGAAGCAGGGGGTCTCCGGAGCTGAAATGAATGGGAGTTCAGCTCTGCAGACCCCCTGCTTCAATCCAAAGTTAAAAAAAAAAAATACTGCGTGTAACGGGTGTTCCCTCTGGTCTGACCCACCCAATCTCACATTGGCCCCTGTGGTCTATCCAGCCCTGATTACATGTTCGTGTCTGGTGGTGCACCTGTAGGCAACAGGACTCCTGAGTCTCCCGCATGATGGTATTCAGGGATGTCAACCCAGACAGGCAGCTGAGGTAGGGGGTGCGAGTCCTACCTACATCACGTGCAGCGCCTCCACCTCATCGGGATCTATGCGTCCGCAGGTGGTCCTGATAAGGAACTCCTTCTTGGTGGTGAGGGCCCCAGGAGAGTAATTGCAGATTCACACCATGGGGTTCTCGTTAAACAAGCAATTTTTATTGTGCGTGGTGATAAGGGCCAGCCGCCCCTCACAGTCCTTGTCTCAGCCGCACATTGTTCCGTGATTTCCTTTAAAAGGTACGCCCTCCCAATGGAGTGGGATTCCCTCTCCCCGCAAGAGATCACCCCTGTGCCAGGTCCCTGGACACAGTTGGCCTTCTCTGGCTGGATATCGAATGGTGCCACTAGTTACTGCACTTGTGGGCACCTTTGAACTTGCTGCTTCACCTTCACTTTGTAACATCAACCCGCAGCAACCACACTAACTTTAGGCAGTGCAGTGTCTTATATACCTCAGGAAACAGGCACATCTCTGATGTCACTAATCATGGACTCAGAGCATGTAGCCACTCCCATCCATACATAGGGCACCTCACCAGGGTGTGAGGGCAAACCTCCATGATTACTGCTGGCATTCCTGTAACTTACCAGGTTTTGCTACCAGCAGGAGAGATGACTGTAGACATTGTTATGCATGGCTACACTGCATTTAAAAAGTGTGTGAATTGTTCCTTTAAGACATCAGGTTTCCATTAACCCCTTTAATGCTACACGCCTGCCAAGTATATCCTAGTGGTTAAGACAGCGGTGCGCAAACTGGGGGACGCGGGGTTTACAGAGGCCCCCCGCGCTTCCCGAAGCCACTTAAATTAAATGCCGGGGAAGCGGCGAAGGCCTCTGTAAACCTCACTTGCCTTGGTTCAGCCGGCTTCTGGAGACGCTTCGCCATGGCAATGACGCTGCGGGGTCATGTGATGTCGCGTTGCTATGGCAATGTGACGTCATGACGCCAGATGCCGGGAACCAAGTTAAGAGGGGGGGGGGGGGGGGCATGCGGAGCTCACTTTCTTCGGATATTGAGAAATATTGAGAAACAAATCATAAATACATCGTGACAGTGTCATGGAATCTTTCTGCTCCGGTGTGAAGTTTAATTTTACAATCTATGTCTGGAAAAAAAAATGGGTGTTCTTTAATTATTTTACGGGTATTCCCCTCTTTTACCTTCCTGGTCAAAATGAGAGGTGAATGAAACTGTCGTGGAACAGAATTCCCTATTTCTGTTCCCCCCCCCCCCCCCCCCCTTTTGCAGCTCTGCCTGCTAGCCCTTTATTTGGATGTAGCTTTCCCTGCAGCTTCACTCCTAGTGCAGGTGGGAATGGATACATTTAGATACTTCCCAATTCTCCAGTCTGCTAAAAGTTGGTTGCGTGACATAAAATTTTATATAAATATGAATTATATTCATGTGTCTCAATAACAACGTTAATAATAAGATTTGGCCCCTGTTAAATCAACAAGCTGCATGAGGAGGTTTTATATCACGGCTAAATGGACTTTTCCATACTCCCCTGTCTGTTTTCACAGGTAGCTTAGCCCTGTCCCTATTCCTGTGTGACAAACATTACACACTTCCTTTTCTTATCCAGCTTCTGAGCGAGTATGGCCTTTCTTACCTACTCCCTTGCAAAGCAATCCGTGTGACCGTCCCTTGATACAGAAGCACTTCACATAGAGAAGCACTCTCTACCCACACAACAACACCCACAAGAACCCTTTCATTTCTGTAACTCCCTCAATAAAGTTAAGAAAAGACAAAGGACTTGTTGTGCTTTCAAAGGGGGATGAGTTTAGCTATCTGGCCACACTTATATCTACAGTAGCATATACCCTGTGGCTACAGAATAGAAACCCTTAGCAAGCTAATAACATTAGCCATGGTCGCAGTTTGGCTTCTGGACAAATCAAGGCCGGCCTTCGGGCAAGGTGGTTGCCTGGGTCCCTGTGCCTTCGAGGGGCCTCACGCTCTCCCTGTCAGTGCCGGGATCTAACTTCCACCCAACCGGACGTAGAGATGGAGAGAGCGTGACGCCGAGTTGCCATGTTGATGTGACCGTCATGCCGCTGTGATGTCAAGATGCTGCTACGCTGCAGGAGGAGGGCCGCACTTCAAGGAATCGCTCAGGCCGGCAGGTAAATACCCTTACCTATTTCTATAGGGGGGGAGGAGGGGGCGCTGCCAGCGTGCCTCCTTGGGCACCGCAAAGGCTAAGGCCAGCACTGCGTTCATTGGTAGCGAAACAATCTCCCTTAGGCTGCGGTCCCAGTAATGTCTATGACACGCGCGCCCGGCGGGGGGGGGAGGCGCGTGTCACAGCGCTAACCGCGATCTGCGGTCTGTGAGAGGAGAATCTTGCGACGGGAGGGGGCGTGGTCGGGGATTTGCGGGGGCGTGCCCATTACGTCACGCGGCTGGTTCGCCCTCATTGGGTGAACCGCCAGTGGGGGCGTGGCCACGCCTCCGTCGCTAGGAGTAAACTCAATTTTATTGAGTTGGGAAAAACCCTGCAGCACGGCGCGGCTGCACCTTCAGCGTGACGGTGCGTAGTGGGCCCAGCCCCATTGAGGGGCGGTGCTTACACGCACAGTGCACGCCGCGCCGTGCGCACAGACTGTACTGGGACCGCAGCCTTAGCACTATAGCTTCAGATAGCCAACTCAAGGGTTCACTACAAAGGAGGAATACTCTGATGGTAACCCAACTTAGAAAGCACACCTCGTCTTAAGGTGTTGCCCATTCTCCCATCTAAAGCCGTAAGCCCCCCTAAGAAATTTTCTTTTTGAACACTCCCATTTTGTTACAGGGGCTGTGGGGTCCCCCCCCTCCAGAGCTGAACCGGGCTACTTTTAGCTCGAGGGACATTCTTGTTCCCGACATACTTACCATCAAAAGTCACCAGATGCAAATCACCTTGCAGGGGAAACAAAATGGCTGTCACATAATCGATTGCAGCTACCTATTGCACGATCCCTTAAAAACCAAGATGTATTACTGGTGGGTCCCCAGTTCCAATTGTGTAAGAAGAGGAGGCAAGTACGGGGAGATTGCTGCTTTTTCTTGCTATTAAGATTACAGTTATCACGTAAAACATTTCAGAATATTTTCAGATCTGCATTTGCTTTTAGTGTGATGTATAAAACTATTCAAAATATGTGTTGTACATGCCAAGCACAGCAATACTGTATTTCTAGGCAGTATCCCTGCTTTGTGTGGCTGAAAGATATTAAAGTTATGCTGAGAAAATGTAATATTTTTTATAATATTCCCTCTCTGAGGAATTCCCAACATTTGTATTCCAGTGTGTGTGTGTGTGTGTGTGTGTGTGTGTGTGTGTGTGTGTGTGTGTGTGTGTGTGTGTGTGTGTGTGTGTGTGTGTGTGTGTGTGTGTGTGTGTGTGTGTGTGTGTGTGTGTGTGTGTGTGTGTGTGTGTGTGTGTGTGTGTGTGTGTTCTTGGTCTTTTATTATGATGATTACTCCAGATGCAGCAAAACCTGGAAATAAGAATTCCCACTCTTTGGGTTGGTGGAAATGTTGACTCCCTGGATGCCAAAATGGTATAAAAAAAGAGAAAAAAATTAGGAAAAAAATACAAATATTTTATAGTGTGGTCCAGGGGTCGCCAACTCCAGTCCTCAAAGGCCATCAACAGGCCAGGTATTCGGGATATTCCTGCTTCAGCACATCTGGCTCAATCAGGGGCTCAGTCAATATAAATAAAATATCATATGAATTTAGTCATACAGAATAATACATAACATACATTTCTTAAATAAGACAGCACTATAGACCCCAGTGGAATGTCATGTTATTAATGAATGTCTAATTAAAGTGTATAAATACTCTTTATATGATGTGATGGGAAGTCCACCCCTGCATACCAGCACGAACAGACGGGTGGGAAAGACGCTAGGGTTAGAGGCCTATTTTCAAAAAATAAACCAGAATGACCACCAAAAGAGTTCCCATTAGTTTGCACACAGCTCAATTATAACATCATTAAAGGGAACAAATGCCAGGCCATATGGGAAGCCAGGAGGTTTAAAAACACAAAACAAAAAATTATTTATTATTTTATTCTAACTCTTCTAAGTATGGACAAAAATTCCTTTTATAACATTTTCTTGTATATATATATATAAAATCATCTAAAAGAGATAGCGCTGGAGTATGCAAATATATTATATGCTTTTCAATGAATTCAAACGTGTGCATATAATTTGCAGACATACATAAACTCAATGGGGGTTATGCACAAAGCAGTGATAAGTGTTTTTAAGTGAGATAAGTGCTTTCTGGCGCAATTTATGGTGCAATTTTTTTTAGCAATGACTGTTTTGATGATAAAAAGCCTTTTAAGCGCGATACTGCAGTGTTATCACTGCTTTGTGAATCGCACTGCACGCAATATTGAGAAATAAAGGCATTTATCTCACTTAAAAACACTTATCACTGCTTTGTGCATAACCCCCAATGTGTCAATATAGCATCACAAGTTCAGATATGCAGGCTGTATGTCTTATTATAACCAAGGTGTATAAACTTAAGGTTTAGCTATCAATAGTCAGAAGCCATTAGTATGCCTGCCAAACCCCAAATGCATCACTGCAAACTGTGCAGATTAATCTACTGCGACATCTGTACTGCCCAAAACTCGTTTAGTAATCCTATTTAGTTCGTTTGCAGTATGCTTAGTATGTACATATTGTCAGGGTTGGCCACATAGTTCATCAAGGCGAGGGGGCGCAAAATCAACTGAGGGATCGAGAACGTTGGGGTTACAGACCACAATACAGGGGGAGGGGAACAAGGAGAAGGAGACAACACAGATAATTAATCTGTCCCACAAAATACTTAGTCCAGCACATATATCAGTTCTATCAAAGGGATTATCCTATTGCCCTACTAATACACTCAATAAATTTGAGTGTATTAAAGACTTAAACCTTTTCTCAAGAAAATTACTTCTTCATAAGTTTCATAGTAGACGGGAGAAGAGACAAAACTTAAATACATCAATGGAAGACTATGATCACATTGACCGTATGAACATACGTCTCCTGGGAGACTTATTAAAGGAGAGTGAGAAACCACCAGGAGAGGGGCCATTTACAAATGTTAGGAATAAATCCAAGTTCATGCCTGCTATGGAGACATGCACTAATGTGGATGTCTTCACATGTTGAGTAACGAAAGAAATTGAAGATTTACACAAACATACAAGGGTGCAAAGTAATATATCCAACATGGAAATAGAAGCACTAAAAGATTTAGAATCAGATACAAATATAATTATAAAGCCTTCAGATAAAGGGGGCAATATAGTTATCATGGAACAATCTGATTATATCCAAGAGTGTGCAAATCTGTTGAAAGATCAAAAGTGCTATAGGACATTAGACATGGACCCCACAGAAAGATTCAAAGAAAAACTTATAATCATTTTAAAAGAGGGATTAGAGAACAAAGTGATCACCAAAACTGAATATGATTTTATTCTTGTACCCCACCCAAAGATAGCCACCTTCTATCACCTCCCTAAAGTACATAAGGGATTGTCCCCACCACCAGGAAGACCGATAGTATCGGGGATAGGCAATGTCACTTCGAATGCCAGTGTATACCTTGATACATTTTTGAGATCATTTGTGAGTTCCCTCCCTTCACATTTAAAAGACACAAAAGATATCCTGTTGAAAATTGACAATGTGCAAATTGATGATGACACCTATTTGGTAGGCCTAGATGTAGTCAATCTCTACACAAGTATACCACACGGGATTGGCCTAGAGGCAATCAACTTCTTTCTAAGATCAAGAAATACGGAAGCAGAAATGCATAATGCATTCATCATCAAATTGCTGGATTTCATACTAAGCAGCAATTTTTTCATATTTAATGGAAAATATTATCATCAAATCCAGGGCACAGCCATGGGGACCACGTGTGCCCCCACCTACGCCAATTTATATCTAGGCTGGTGGGAGGAAACCGTGGTCTTTGGCTGTGACCTGGAAATGTATGCGGACAACATCATTTTATGGGTCCGCTACATTGATGATATTCTGCTATTATGGAAGGGTACATCTGAACTCGTAAATGATTTTGTTGGAAAACTAAATAATAACGAATGCAATTTAAAACTGACTATGCAGATGGATAAAAAAAAGTATTGATTTTTTGGATATAAGAATTTACAAAGGGATCATTGGGTACCTAGAAACCACAATATTTAGGAAACCAACTGCTACGAACAGCCTATTGAAGGCTGATAGCCATCACCCAAATCACCTTGTTAAAAATATACCTACCGGCCAATTCCTCCGTCTTCGACGTAATTGTTCAACGATGTCAGACTTTGTCATAAAGGCGGGGGAAATGAGCCAACGTTTTTATGAAAGGGGGTATAGCAAGGGAGTTGTCCAAAAAGCATACCGACGAGCACTGCATACACAAAGAGACACACTATTGACCCAAAATAAAACAAGGGTAGACACAAAGGAAGTTATAAGTTTTATTAGTACATATAATACGCAGTGGCATGACCTTAAACTTATTTTTACAAAGCATTGGCATTTACTTACTAAAGATGAGGATTTGGTGGAGGTATTGAATCCGTCCACCACATTTACAAGCAGGAGATCGCGAAACCTAAAAGATAGAGTAGTTCACAGCCACTACCAACCAGTCCCAAATAGGACTTGGCTTGATCACAAACCACAGGGATCATTCCCCTGTGGGAGATGTAAGGCATGTGCATACATGCCCCCTACCAAAATGTTTACAGATATTAAAAAAGAGAACACCTTTAAAATTCATGAGTTTATTAATTGCACCAGCAGAGGGATTATTTACACTATTACATGTACATGTGATGAGATTTATGTGGGAAAAACTTACCGTCAGCTAAAGATACGTATCCTTGAACATCTGGGATCCATACGAAACAACCACGACACACCTGTGGCTAGACATATAAATGGTGTCCATGATGGCGATTGTAACAGCTTACGCTTCGCAGATATTGAGCTAGTACCACTAGGACCCCGAAAAGGGGACTGGAACAAGTTACTACTCCAAAAAGAATGTAAATGGATATACACTCTAAAGACACTCAGCCCCATGGGGTTAAATGAGGGATTTATATATTCACCATTTATTTAACATCAGGTTTTTTGACAGTATACATCTAGCTAGATTAAATATACTAAATGGCTAGACAGACCGTATTGACCTTTAGGTGCGGTCTACCCAGTGAGTCTTCTCCCCTACACTCAAACATAGACTAATGTATGGCATAATACAGACGAGTGTCCATAAATGATCTCATTCTGCTGGTGCTTTTTGAAACTATAACATATCACACTGAGGTTCAAATTATCCGGAGATCACACAAAAGTATTTTGGAGTCTGTATTCTGAAATGGTTCTGGGCATACACTATTCATTAAAAATAACTATAATTAGCTATACATTGAATGCTATATTAACTGTCTGGTAATCAGACTGCGGGAGCCAAACCAATAGGGATACTCATAAGCGTTTACACGCCCCTAATCCCGCCCCCAGGAGGATATGAATACCTTATGTCCTCGGAGTGAAAGTACGCTCCTCCCCCCTTGAAGAGGCGTGAAACGATCGTCGGGTATCAGGCGACGCGCAGATTGATGACGTCAGCCGGTTTCGTTTTCGGAGTTGAGACGGAGTATGATGCAAAAACGGATGCACTATAGCTGAACGGTTGTATGAACTATGTGGCCAACCCTGACAATATGTACATACAAAGCATACTGCAAACTAACTAAACAGGATTACTAAACGAGTTTTGGGCAGTACAGATGTCGCAGTAGATTAATCTGCACAGTTTGCGGTGATGCATTTGGGGTTTGTCAGGCATACTAATGGCTTCTGACTATTGATAGCTAAACCTTAAATTTATACACCTTGGTTATAATAAGACATACAGCTTGCATATCTGAACTTGTGATGCTATATTGACACATTGAGTTTATGTATGTCTACAAATTATATGCACACATTTGGATTCATTGAAAAGCATATAATATATTTGCATACTCCAGCGCTATCTCTTTTAGATGATTTTATATATATATATATATATACAAGAAAATGTTATAAAAGGAATTTTTGTCCATACTTAGAAGAGTTAGAATAAAATAATAAAGAATTTTTTGTTTTGTGTTTTTAAACCTCCTGGCTTCCCATATGGCCTGGCATTTGTCCTTACAATGATGTTATAATTGAGCTGTGTGCAAACTAATGGTAACTCCTTTGGTGGTCATTCTGGATCATTTTTTGAAAATAGTATGTTTCTATTCCCTAAGCACCGCTTTATGTTTATCAATACGATTTGAATATTAAGGTAGAGCAGTGATAATCACCTCCTACGCTAGGGATAGAGTCCTTCAGAACTGAGATCTCTTTCCAAATGAACTGTTTCCACTGCTCTGACCGTCTGCCAGCCCCGCGCAGCCCCCTCCCGCAGCTGCCCACCGGCTCCGTCCCGCAGCCGCCCACCTGGCCCCCTCCCGCAGCCGCCCACCAGTCCCCTCCCGCAGCCGCCCACCGGCCCCCTCCCGCAGCCGCCCACCGGCCCCCTCCCGCAGCCGCCCACCGGCCCCCTCCCGCAGCCGCCCACCGGCCCCCTCCCGCAGCCGCCCACCGGCCCAACCCGCAGCCGCCCACCGGCCCAACCCGCAGCCGCCCACCGGCCCCCTCCCGCAGCCGCCCACGGGCCCCTCCAGCAGCCGCCCACCGGCCCCCTCCCGCAGCCGCCCACCGGCCCCCTCCCGCAGCCGCCCACCGGGCCCCTCCAGCAGCCGCCCACCGGCCCCCTCCCGCAGCCGCCCACCGGCCCCCTCCCGCAGCCGCCCACCGGCCCCCTCCCGCAGCCGCCCACCGGCCCCCTCCCGCAGCCGCCCACCGGCCCCCTCCCGCAGCCGCCCACCGGCCCCCTCCCGCAGCCGCCCACCGGCCCCCTCCCGCAGCCGCCCACCGGGCCCCTCCAGCAGCCGCCCACCGGCCCCCTCCCGCAGCCGCCCACCGGCCCCCTCCCGCAGCCGCCCACCGGCCCAACCCGCAGCCGCCCACCGGCCCCCTCCCGCAGCCGCCCACCGGCCCCCTCCCGCAGCCGCCCACCAGCCCCCTCCCGCAGCTGCCCACCGGCCCCCTCCCGCAGCCGCCCACCAGCCCCCTCCCGCAGCTGCCCACCGGCCCCCTCCCGCAGCCGCCCACCGGGCCCCTCCAGCAGCCGCCCACCGGCCCCCTCCCGCAGCCGCCCACCGGCCCCCTCCCGCAGCCGCCCACCGGCCCCCTCCCGCAGCCGCCCACCGGCCCAACCCGCAGCCGCCCACCGGCCCCCTCCCGCAGCCGCCCACCGGCCCCCTCCCGCAGCCGCCCACCAGCCCCCTCCCGCAGCTGCCCACCGGCTTACCCCAAGGTAAGTTTATATCTATTGGGGGGGGGGGGGTGTATTTTTTTTATATGTATTGAAGGTGGGTGGGTGTATTTTTTTATATGTATTGGGGGGTGGGTGTATTTTTGTATATATGTATTGGAGGGTGGGTGTATTTTTTTATATGTATTGTGGGGGGGGGGGGGGTTGCATCTTTTACCATTGTGTCCAGTATTTTTGGAGAAGCCACTTGGCAACCCCAATATCGCATAGCATACAGTGCTTCCACTGCAGCAAGGGATTCTGGGAAATGACATGCAAATGAGCACACAATGTGTCACCTTTTGCATTGCACAGCTTTTCAGCACAGCCTGGGTTACAGAAGAGCAGAGCCAGTAAACCTACCCACAGACAGTCGTTTCGACCTTTTGGGTCTCATCAGTGTGAGGCTGGTTATACTGGGTCTGCAATTTGAAGCTTGGATTGGTTTCTACCACACATAATTAAGTTATGGTGACTGAAAAAAGTGACAAAAAAAACTCCACCCACATATATATATATAGATAGATAGATAGATAGATATACTGTATGTAGCGCACTTCCCCCACCCCCTGGGAGATGTGTGGCTACAGTGTGTGGATGTGGTGCAATACCTGATGGTGCCCAGGAGATCTGAGCCTCCACTGCTTGGAACCTGGGTTGCACCTGAGTGATGCTCGGTAGCGCCTCCACCTGTACGGGATTCTGTAGTGTAGAATGACCCCTTTACAGGACACATAACCAATACACTATGGTATAATTAGAACAAGTTTACTAATGACATAAGAATAATCATATACCACATACAATAGTGCCACAATCATAACACTGGCCTCGCATGGCCGTAACCCCATACCATGCCCCCCCATCACATTGGGTTTTTACCCCAATATACTGAGGTGCTCCTAGCACCGACCCGTCCCAGTATCCCCCCCAAGAGCCAACCCACCCAAATGTGTGAGACAGCACTGCCCCACTAAAGTGTTAAGTTGGTGCACTGGTGAGTTGGGTACCTGCCGGGTGCTCCCACACCCGGGCGCGCCAATGCCACGATGATAGGATCCACGGATACAAAGGATACCCGCGAAGCCTCCGCACCCACATTGGGTGGTGTCCTGCGGGGACGGTGCCACCATAAGGAGAGTCTCTGTAGCAGGTGCCTGATCCCAGAGCACCTGAAGTACGGATAAGGTTGCCAGGTGTCCAGTTTTCAACCGGCCAGACCGGTAATTCTGATGCCTGTCCGGCTGAAAATCTGAGGTAAAACCGGACATGTATGTGTCCAGTATTACTAATGTTGCGGCGGATGCGTACGCGTGGGCGGCGGATGCGGTAGCGAGCGGTGGCGTATGCGGCAAGCACAGCTGGAAGAGCTCACCTGACGCTGGACAGGAAGGGGACCCTAGCTACATATATAACATTCCTATCCCCCCAGGCATGAGGGATAGGGCGTACAGTCAAAAATAGAACACAAACAGTCCCAGAGTATTACTACTGTCTCTTTAAGTAGGATTTCTGCTTAAAGGTGTATGGGTGCTGTGCAGTTACCTCGGTTCTTCTCAGGAGAACTCGTGGATCCTCCGTGCTGGCTCTTGAAAAAGGAGTGTAGGAAAATAAAAGGGTGGCAGGAACTATTAACTGGTTTATTCAACTTGTAGCAAACAGGACAGGTTTTAGCATATTGAAACTGGTACCTTCAGTCCCTCTCACTTAGAGACTTGTAGTGGCTCATCTCTGTTATAGAGACTTTTTCCCTGCCTGGTACAGACCCTTTAACCCAGAAATCCCCAGCAGCCCACCCAGGTCTCTTCCTAGTCCTGCAGATGGAGACTGCCTCCTACAGTAGTGTCGGTCCTTCCCCGCACCTTCTCTAGGGAGCCCCTAATACTGGGATACTGCCCCTACGCTAAAAACAATAAAAGTGTCCTTCTTACAGGCCTGGAGACCTCATAGGGACCCTCCTGAAGGTAATTGGGGTCTGAAACAAAATGGCAGAACCCAACCTTTTATTCCATGGGTGTGGACTACAACCCCACCCAGTTACTGGGCAGATTAAGAACAGATGTATAGTTGCAACAGGATCACCCCATGTCAGGTGACCCTGCTAGCAGCTTCTAGAAGCAAGGCCGTGCCAGACACTGACTTTTAAAAGGCAACATTAAAAGAACTGCGAGATGTTCCTTAGCTGCGGCTTGCAAAAAGATTAAAGCCCCATCAAGAGGAACGGTCACAAAAGAATAAACAAAGCTATGTACATGGAGAAGCTGACTGCCCAACTAAACCAAACCACGGATCAGTTCGACCCAACATGGGAGCCTTGGCTCCAAAGATAAGTAGGCAGGAGGGGAGTAAGTCCAGTACCAATCACTTTATTAAGTTCCCCCCCATCCCCCCCTCCCCCCTCCTTCCACCTAAACCCTTTATCTTATCTCATCTTTCCACTTTGAGTTCACACCTGAGACTACGGAGCAGCAGCTCACTGTTAAGAAACGACGGGAACAACGTGGCTCCATATCCATAACTATGGCTCTTAATACTGTATGAAAACATTTGATATAATGCGTAACACCTTTTAATGTGCTGTTCCCCTTGCAATGTAAAGATGTGTATGTCACAAAAAAAACAATAAAAAAGATTGAAAAGAAAGCACAACTGTGTAAGGATTGAGCCCTACACTGCCGGCAGGCACCAGGAATAACCAGGGCAAGGATTAGCTACACTCTCCCCTCCGTGAAATCCCTCGTCGTCCCCGTGCATGGTAGACAATTTGTACAATATTATAATTTACATGTAGCACACTGCTAAATAATTCCCCTTGTCCTGTATGTCAGCCCTGGTAGCTGCAGGCAGTGCCAGGGTTAATGTCAGTTCCCCCGCTATATTTGTTACTAAAATGCTGCCCTTCCAGGCACATGTTTGGCAGGGTGATGTCTGGAAAGTGCTGGAGGGACACGTGTCAGGAAGGGTGACATGTAACAATATTTAACCCGCCCAGTTACTGAGGGCAGGATAATTGCCAATCCCTTGTGGTATAAAAGGTGCTGACCCACCCACTTATCTTTAGACCCCCAAGGAGGATCCTACCATCTAAGAAAAGCCTCCAGGGATCCCCAACATCAGGGATCCTCTTATATGCAGCACCCCAACTTATACCCACCAAGGGGGTCTACAGGTCAGCCTGGCCTGTGGGACTCGAAACACTTCGGGTCGTTTTACAAACTGTGGAAGTTTTTTTGGGGGGGGGGGGCGGGGAGGGGACCAGATTTTACTTCTCTGCAGTCACCCATCTCTTAGGCGTGGGACATAGTGCCCCAAACAGTGCGGAGGCGCGCTGAGGCTCAGGGAACGCGGTGCTTTCCCTGGCCTTACACAGCGCGCCGTCAGGGGGCAGGACGGGGGCAGGCCAGTGACGTCACGGAGCTGGTTCGCCCTCATTGGCCGGCCCTGCGCTCCGGCGAGCGCTAAATTTCAAAACTGTGTGAGACACACGCTTCCGCAAGCGTGCGCGAGCCCCTGCTAAAGCTGCTCTCATTGCGGCTGCAGGGGCTCAGTTTTGAGCAGCAGCACGCTTCAGCACGGGTCAGCGCATAAGTGCTGACCATGCCCGAGGCCTAAGTCTGACCACATTTTAAAGATCCTTTACCTCAGGGGTTCTCAACACCTGTCCTCACGCCCCCCTTCCCCCCCAGCAGGTGAGGTTTTCAGGATATCCCTGCTTCAGCACAGGTGGCTCAATCAGTGGCTTAGCCAGAGAGATGAGCCCCTGCTTTACGCAGTAACGTTCATTCTTTTGGTTACCAGTTGGACCATGCTATCTGTTGGATATTTACAGAAGCATTTCCACTCAGCTACATTGTTTCTTTAATAACCTTATCAATCAAAAATCCCAAGTGCATTAAACTATTTGTAACAACATTATTTACTGGGTCCAGTAATTGGAACGGTACCTTTGTATAGCAAGATAGTGATCCCAAAACCCGGGACCATGAAGTTTGTCCCATGTACCACTTCCCTCTTCACTGTGATATAGTGACACAGATAGAACAAGCCCCGGGGTGTTTGATCCCTCCCAGCTCAGGGTGACATTATGACATAGAGACGGAAAGGATATATAGCACATCATGTCTCATTCAGCTAACACAGCGGGACATCGTGAGGCAGAGGCAAATAATGTATAATCTATTGAGTTTGGCATTTTTACTGCGTTGATATAAGGAACCTAGGATCAACTAACATACATACAGTATTAGGAATGTGGATCAACTACATTCATTGTAGGGATCTAGGAACAATGAAGCTTGTCCCTCCATCTCTGGTGTATATCACAGTCACCCACGGTCACATGCGACATATGATCCATCCTTTTTGTCCCCACTGATAAAAAGGACCGGTGGACCTACAAAATCTAGATCACTCCCCTTTGGAGAGAATATCTATGATTAAACATTTCCACCTCCCTCCCATTTGGCACAGGAACAAAACCACGCAGCAGGTGTAACGAAGAGTTCCCAGACCACATAACGGTCTAACATTCTGTGTCTAACACGTTGAGAATCCCTGGAGGGGTTAAATCTTATTGGGCTCCGTTAAGACAATGCTAGAAGACACAATGATGTGTTGGCAGTTACATTTGCTGGGGATTGATAGCAGAAATGAGGATGTCAAATGGTAAGATTTCGTCTCCAGTTAGAAGTAGGCTGTGGAGAAGTTGTGGTCTGAGTAAACACTGTTGAAACATCTGTGCAACCGGATTAGGATGAAAATATGTAATTATGTCATTACAGTTCACAAACAACTCGGGGTCAAGGGCTTTGCTCAAGGGACGCTGTATTTATTTACATCATGTAATTTGGCTATAAGAGGACCACAAATGTTGCAGTGGTTTTACTTTGCTTAGTGATTAGAACATCTTAGGAATCTTCGGAGGTTGGATGGAGTGCAGCACAATATATCTAGTGGGTCTCAGCAATGTGGTCCCCAGTGATTGAGGCTTAAGGACAACGTGGAAGTTTAGGAGGGGAATCCTATGTAAGGAAGGGAGGAGTGATCCAAGAGCGATGAGGGGCCCACTCTGGCAACTTCCGATCAAGTCAATGGCAGTGACCGCAGAGATCGCACGATACACTGCATGGTGCTTTCATGACTCCTGGCCTATGAAGGCAAAATTATTTTGAACCTTTCACTTGCAGAGAGGGGTCAACAACGTGTTGCAAAGCACTAATGACACAGAAGTTTTCTACTACCTACCCTCTGTATCAACCATTTGCAAGCCACGGAGATCTATAAAACAAAGTTGTAAAGAGGATCATTTAGAACAGTGATGCTCAACGGCAGTCCTCAAGCCCCTCCACCCCCCCCCCCCCCTCCAACAGGCCAGGTTTTGAGGATATCCCTGCTTCAGCACAGGTGGTGCAGTCGAAGACTGAGACACCGATTGAGCTACCTGTGCTGAAGATGGGATATCCTTCAAACCTGACCTGTTGGGGGTTTAAAGCAGTGGTGCGCAAACCGGGGCTGCAACATTTTCTTGTGGGGGGAGGGGTGCTTACAGGGGTCCCGCGCTCTTCCCCAAAGCATTTACATGAAATGCCGGGGATAGCGCGCGATGCCTCTGTAAGGTCCCTTACCTTGACTCCGGCGGCCTGGCAACACGGCGTCAAATGACGCCGCTGGGTCACCTAATGTCGCGTTGCCATGGCAACGTGATGTCGCGACGTCAGAAGGCCGGAGACAAGGTAAGGAGGGGGGTGCGAGCAGGGCGGGGGGAGTGCAGGCAAGGGTGTGCAGGGGAAAAAGTTTGCGCACCCCTAGTCTAGTGGACTGGAGTTGAGCACCCCTGATTTCGAAGCCTTTGGCAGCACAGAGACTGATCACTCATCTGCATCGGGATGTCGACTCGTAACTTTGTGTCTCTCCGGCGTCGCATCACAAACAACAAAAGTCCTCCCTTTGGGTCTCACCGAGTCACCCCGTTCTTATTTCCTCTTTGCGGGAGTCAGGATGCTGCTATATGCAGGATGGGGCTAATATTAACCTCACAAGATCATATATTCATCTTAACTAGGCTTTTGTTTATTCCCAAGTCCCGTTCCCGCTTTGCTGGATAACCTTGAGACGTAACACCTCCCTTTTCCCTTAGCGAGTGCGAGATAAACAGTCCCAACGATAACCCCGTACGCTAGTGCGGACACCGCCTCCGCCCCCTTCTATCCTGCTTGTTAACTCTTTGCTGTTGCTGGGTCTGGTAAGAAATGATCCCGAAGGGAAGCAAATGAATGAATATGCTCGAGCAATGGAAATAAGAAACATCATCAGTATATGATGCGGGTTTCCTGATTCGGGCTAATTATTTCAAGAACGTTTACTCTTCCCAACATATCAACAAAAATGTAACTCAACAGCAATCCTACTTATTCTTTAATTGTTGGTTTATAACATACTGTATAAGGCCATATTAAGTAAGCGATGCTAAGACATTAGGCACTTTAAGTTCCATTCAAGTGAATGAGTTGTAAGGTGCCTTATAGCTTCGTACCCCTTAGCAACTATGCCCAATAGCATTTTAAAGGCGGTGGCCATTTTGCCGCGACCAAGTCGCCGCGGGCGTTTAGTCGCCATTCACTTTGCTGCGGGGACATCTCGCCGCTAACGTAAGCACCTAACCTTACCCTTACAGTAAAAACCCCTAACAGTAACGCTATCCCCTTACCCTAAAAACCTTATCCCCTTACCCTAAAACCCCTTACCATAACCCCTTACCTTAATCTAAAAACCTTAACCCCTTACCATAATCCCCTACTTTAAAAACTTTAACCCTTTACCATAATCCCCTACCTTAAAAACCTTAACCTCTTACACTAATTCCCTACCCTAAAAACCTCACCCCCTACCCAAAAAAACCCCTATCCTTAACCCACTACCCTACCCGCTAAAACCCCTAACCTTATCGGCGAAACGGGCGGTGACAGAGTGTCTATCGGCAGAGCGGCTGCGGCAATGCGTCCCTTTGACGGTCAAATGCCGGCTGCGCCGACATGGCTGTGACCAAATGTCCGATTCCGTTTTAAAGGTGTTGCCCGCCCTAACACCGACAGGTACGCGTGGTACAGGTGTGTCACGTGTTAAATCCTGGGGATGGTAACGTTTTTCTTTAAATTGTATAAACATTGTATATCATTTTTTCAGCAGTATGCATGATTGTGTCCCTATGACAACCTGACACAACCGTAAGTAAAGGCGCTTTACTTATTTTTAGTTCCTTCCATCCGCATATCATACCATACGTGTGTCCCCAGGGACCTCTGCTCTCCCAACCTTCAGGAAAGGTGCTCTTATCCTACACGTGATTTTTTTTAAATAAATAAATCAGTTCAGTACTATGAGAAAATACTTGTAGCATTTAAAAAATTAAAAAATAAACAATTTTAAAGACATTTTTAATGTAGTCTAATGTAACAAGCATTTGTGTTCCTATAGCAACCATTTACAAAGTCACATCCCCTTCCCCTCTGAAACAGCAGCACCTTTTTGAGCCCTGCCCTCTCTCTAGCAGTGAACCAATTGAATCTAGTGCCTGCCTGGTCACATGATCTTCCCCACAGAACGTTGGCTGTCAGTGCAGCAGAAGAGGACCCAAGATGCATCTAGTGAACCACCAGCCGAATCTTCAGTGATCGATTACAGGAGAACGGATCGATCAGCAGCTTAGCTAATCACTTGTCAGTGTGCAGATTGTACTGATGCACAGATTGAATTTTTTTTTTTTTAAACGACAGCTTGAACTGCAGCTTTAAACACTGCCATGCATTGTCTGATACTTAGATTGTAAGCTCTCTGGGGCAGGGATCTCCTGCCTTATTGTCGGAGTTTCTGTGCGGCACTTATTGTATAAATAATAATTCCCTGTGTTGTCTCTTTTGCAAAGCGCTGCGTACACCGTTGATGCCATATAAATAAAAATATACATACATCGTAGGCACTAAAAAAAAAAAAAAGGCATTCAGCGGGCTTTTCCACCTTCCTTATGGGGTTTTCCATGGTGTGGTGGTTCAATTGTCCTTGTGAGGGATACACACCTGGTAAATGTGTTTAATGAGATAAGAAAGTATGAGTTCATCACTTCAGTTATTTAGAGCGCAGCCCCCGAACCTTTACTATACACAGAGAGCAGTAAATCAGCTGAGCGCTGCTGCTCGGAATGTCAGGATATTCACAGTGTTACTGTGTAATACTCATTTGCATGCTGGTATTCTTATCCCGTCTCCGGGGACTCTTCATCAACATCCCTGCTGCGTATCAAGAAATTCTATACATAGCTACTGTCCCAAAGTGTCTCATGAGGAACGCAGGTGTTTCCAACCTTCAGCCATTTCTCTTGTGTTTCACACAACTCAATGTTATTAACCTCGGTTTCCAAGTACTAGTCGCATAATGGGCTGTGTGATTTCAAGGACGGGGTGAAAGGGAAGCCCCATCTGAACGTCGTGAACTGGGCCCGGGTTCACTAAGCGCCGTACAGGCGTTGCAAATAATGTGACGTTGACCTAAAACGGGAACAGATGTTGTTTTCCCTGAGTTAAGATCTTATTCACGAAGACGGGGCGGCCAACTCCAGTCCTCGGGGGCCACCAACAGGTCAGGTTCTCCCGATATCCCTGCTTCAGCGCAGGTGGCCCACTCAGTGGCTAAGTCAACAGGGCCACTTGTGCTGAAGCAGGGATATCCGGAGAACCTGACCTGTTGGTGGCCCTTGAGGACTGGAGTTGCCCACCTGTGTTCTATTTTGTTTTGTGCACTGCTTGTATAGTAATTATGAAGCCACCATTAGTTAAACAGTAGCCAATGTGCGGACCTGCAGAAAAGGGAAATATATTCATTTTTAACGTGATGCAAATATGTACACAGGATTAGTTTAAGGTAGATGGAATCTTTCTAAGTAGGCCCGATTACACTGAAAAGTTCTCTTCTCTGTTTTTTGGGCGGATTTTTTTTTTAAAGACATGATCACCTGGAGAAATACCTGTTATCTAAATTAGAAATAATAATAATTGCTTGTTCATGTATAGCGCTGCCAATTTTACATAGCGCTTTACTGTACAGAGACATATTGCCCCACAGAGCTTACAATCTATGTTTTTGGTGCCTGAGGCACACGGAGATAAAGTGACTTGACCAAGGAGCCAACACTGGGAATTGAACCAGGTTCCCCTGCTTTACTCACTCCTCCAGCCCAATTTGTGAGTTCATTCATTCCTATCCGTCAATGCCTGTCTAGTTGCACACAATAGTGTGTAGTGTGTGCATGGCACGCAATGCCGCTCATGTTCTTGTGTTGATCTCCAGTGATGAAGGACTTCTAACAAAGGCCTTATCTTTGGGTCATCCAATTGAATACCAAAGGGAATTAATCTGCCTCTTACACTGCCAGTCAGCGTAGGCAGGGGAAGAAGTCCGTGGGAGTCATCTACAGTGAAGGGTTAAATAAACCCTCTACAATAAAGGGTTGTTGGGCAAACTTAGGTTGGGAAGAGGAACAGGAGAGATGACACACAAAGCGTGGAAAAGGAAGGTTACACAAACGAAACTAACAAACGAAACAAGCAGCCCCCAGTATACTGCTACTTATCAGTTTGGCGCTGTACTCCTGGTGGGAAGAAAAGATTGTAAAACTTTCAGTATATTCCCATTTTTAGTTGTGGACACATATGCCCAGATTCAGTAAACGGCGCCGCCCCTTAGAGCAGGGGGGCACAAACTGTGGAGCGCAAACATTTTTGGGGGGTGCGGCGCTTACAGAGGCTCTGTGCTCTTCCCCAAAGTATTTAAATTAAGTGCCGAGGGAGTGCACAAGTCCTCTGTTAGGCCCCATATCTTGTCTCCGGCGGCTTCTGGCAACGCGGCGTCAAATGACATCGCGTTACCATGGCAATGCAATGTCACGTGACGTTGATACCTCAGAAACGCCAGAGACAAAGTAATGGGGGGGGAGAAGAGTAAGCAGGGGGGCGCAGATGAAAAAGTTTGCACACCCCTGCCTTAGAGTACCATAAGGCTGCGGCTCCACCGCCTGCGCTGCATGCGCGCCTGCGAGGCTGGAGGCGCATGCAGCCGAATTCCCCGGTCTGCAGAGAGCATGGGGGGGCGTGACAGGAGCCCGTCCGTGACGTCACCGGGCAGGTTCGCACTCATTGGCTGAACCGCCTGGGGGCGTGGCCTAGCGCTCCGTTTCGACTTCTGATCTCAATTGTCTTGAGAGCAGGAGTTTCTGTCGGCGCAGCGCGGCGGCCCCCCCCCCTCGCAGCGGGCCCGGCCCCATTGTGGGGCGGCTCTGGTCCCTGCAGCGTCCACCACAGCGGGCGCTGCAGTAGCCAGCAGGGACCTGGGCTAATAGGCCTGTGCACGGCTGGCACTCAAGCAGTTAATATGTGCTAAGGCTTAGTAAACTGGGCCATAATGGTAAAAAGTGTTAATGTTCAGTAGCTAAGCTATGGAAAAAAGATTTAGTTACAAAGAATGAACCTCTGTCAGGCTACTCAACTAAGCTTCTCTAGTTAAATACCTAGACCTCCCACACGCTATGTAATATACGGAGATAATGCACAGTACAGAAACATCAACATTGAAAATGGCCCTAAGAATGTATGTAAATTTCACAAATGACTAATCCTGATAATGGGAATAGGAGCGGCTCAGTGAGTAACGACACTGACTGGCTCTGAGAGCTTGATGTAGGGGAACCTGGTTCACCTCCTGGTGTCAGCTCCTTGTGACCTTGGGCAAGTCACTTTATCTCCCTGTGCCTCAGGCACCAAAACATAGATTGTAAGCTCCACAGGGCAGGGACCTGTGCCTGCAAAATGTCTCTGTAAAGTGCTATCTAAAACTAGCAGCGCTATACAAGAACATGCTATTATTATTATTATTATTATTATTATTATATGCTGTATTACTGCCAGTGAGCTGGTATTATCTGATCTACATCTGGGGCTGCCAGAGGCTTAGTGTAACCGGGACATTGCAATGGAACGAGTGTGTCCAGAGATACAATGGGATAATTTCATCGTCATCATTTATTTTCTAAGTAAAAGCACGCCTCCACTTAAGGCCTCGGGCATCGTGCTGAGGCGCGCTCTCACTTACCAGTGAGCCCCTGCAGCCGCAATGAGAGCAGCTTTAGTAGGGGCTCGCCTACGCTTACTTCCGCAAGCGTGCGGAAGCGTAGGTCTTAGGAAAATGTTACATTTGCGCGCTCACCGGTGCGCAGGGCTGGTCACGTGAGCGGTTCGCCCAATGAGGGTGAACCAGCTCCGTGACGTCACTGGCCCGCCACCCAACACGCCCCTGGGCAGCGCGCTAACCAAGGCCAGGGAAAGCACCCGCTTTCCCTCAGCCTCAGCGCGCCTCCGCACGGGCTGAGTCACCATGGACTCAGCCTAAGGCAGCACCACAATACTTTAGAGTCAGTTTAAGAACAAACAAAAATGATTCACAGTTCATTTTGTTAGAAGGGAAAGCCAGAAGGAAGAGGTAAGTCTCACACCGAGCCTGAAACAGTGGTAAAGTCGATATACACCTGATCTCTGGTGGTAGCGCTTCCAGACCTCTGAAGCTGCACACGAGAAGGCCCACCCAGCGTAGGGTGCAGTATCCTTGGCACAGAGAGGCGGACCCCTAAATAGGACCGAGATCATAGCTAGTGTTCCCCCGAGGCATCAAAAGAGACTGCAGATAGGCAGGTCCTTGGCCTTGCAAAGTGTTAAAGGCTATAACGGCCAACTTGAACCGAACCTGGAAGATGTATGTATGTATGTATGTCTTTATTTGTATAGCGCCATAAAATGTACATATCGCTTCACAGTAGTAATACATGTCATATAAATAACAAATATAAATAACAGATCATGGGAATAAGTGCTTCAGACACACTGTAAAAGTAACATTAAGGAAGAGGAGTCCCTGCTCCGAGGAGCTTACAATCTAATTGGTAGGTAGGGAGAACGTACAGAGACAGTAGGAGGGAATACTAGTAAGTGCGTCTGCAGGGGGCCAAGCTTTGTGTCATGTGTCCATGATTATCCAGTGCTACTCATATGCTTCTTTAAGCAGATGTGTCTTAAGGTGGGTCTTAAAGGTGGATAGCGAGGGGGCTAGTCGGGTATTGAGGGGAAGGGCATTCCAGAGGTGTGGGGCAGAAAGTGAGAAAGGTTTAAGGCGGGAGAGAGCTTTAGATACAAAGGGGGTAGAAAGAAGACATCCTTGAGAAGAACGCAAGAGTCGTGATGGTGCATAGCGAGAAATTAGGGCTGAGATGTAATGAGGGGCAGAAGAATGTAAAGCTTTAAAAGTGAGCAGTAGAATTGAGTGTGAGATACGCGATTTAATCGGAAGCCAGGAGAGGGATTTCAGCAGGGGAGACGCTGAGACAGATTTAGGAAAGAGTAGAGTGATTCTGGCAGCAGTGTTTAGGATAGATTGTAGGGGAGACAGGTGAGAGGTAGGAAGGCCGGACAGCAGGAGGTTGCAGTAATCGAGACGTGAGAGAATGAGGGCCTGAGTCAGAGTTTTGGCAGTTGAGTAACAGAGGAAAGGGCGTATCTTTGTGATATTGCGGAGGAAAAAGCGACAAGTTTTAGAAACGTTTTGAATATGAGAGGAGAATGAGAGAGAGGAATCAAGTGTGACCCCTAGGCAGCGTGCTTGGGCTACTGGGTGAATGATCGTATTTCCAATAGCATCACTGGAAGCCAGTGCAGATCGCGTGAGATAGGAGTAATATGCTCAAAACGAGAAACACATCTCAGCATCCGAGCTGCAGCGTCCTGCACAAGCTGGAGCCTCCGCGTCGGGCACACCGGTGTCTCGCATATAAGGCATTCCCGTAGTCCAACCGCATAGACACAAAGGCATGGACCAGTGACTCGAGGTTCATAGACGACAGAAGTGGACGCAAGCTCCGAGGCAGCCTGAGATAGAAAAACCAGTCTTAACAACTGAGGCCTCTTGGGCTCACATGTTGAGACTCTGGTTAAAGAGGTCACTGAGGTTACGAACCTGGGACAGGGGCATTGGCTGTACACCATTTATTAGTGGCAGCTCGCAAACCACATGTCACATACTCAGGCGTCTTGCTGAACCTATAATCATTAGTTTACAGTACTACAAGTAATATATCGTAGTTCAAGTATAAAGGGCTTTCTTTACTGACCTTGTCCATCTTTACTGCACGCAACGTTCAGGGCAAAGGCAATTAAGTATAATTCGCCAACTCAAAGTAGACGAGACTCCACAGATTATTGCATGACCCTTGACCCGACAGAGACAGAGGCGTCTGCCTCACCGGTCATGGCAATTTTCTTTTACGATCAGATTTGTTCTAGCCCTGGAATCAAGAAGTGCCTTACTGTCACCATGATTTGGAGCCCCACTATTCTTTAGTTACAAATATTGGATTTGCAATAATTAAACCAAAGCAGCATGGCCTGAAGTTACTGATGCTTGTTGGATAGTTCAAGATATGGGTAAAAGCTTTTCAAATCGAACTCCAAAAAGTGCATGATAAATTCTATACAATACATACTGGTTTCAGGTATAATGAAGTGATCCTTCCTAAAAGAGACAAGAATACAATATTAATTTGTAGCATTATGCAAGGGTTGGCCAACTCCAGTCCACAAGGGCCGCCACAAGTCAGGATTTCAGGATATCCCTGCTTCAGCACAGTCATTGACTTAGCTACTGATTTATCCACCTATACTGAAGCAGGGATATCCTGAAAACCTGACCTGTTGGTGGTTCTTGAGGACTGGAGTTGGTCAGCCCTGTACTGCCATATAGAATCTGGATACATGATACCTTTTTGAGGTCCAACTTTGTGTTCTCCATGGATAAAATTACATGTAATGGACATTAAATTGAATGGCTATAAGTGTACATACCCTTTAAAAGGGCAGTCACATATTTACAATTTAGCAGTGTAACTGGTTTCCTCAGCAAGATTAAACCGTCACTAAAGTACCTTTTACTTATTTGTAGCTGGTGAAAAATGAATATGTTTCGCTTTTCTCCGGGAACACTGAATTAAAGCAGATCAGCAGCATATGTCAAGGACTAAAGATGGCTTCCCAATTACTTTGCAACCACTAAAAGAGAAGGAGCGGCTCATTGAGTAAAGACACTGACTCAACAATGACACTGAGTTTAAAGCTGGCGGAAACTGGTTCAGTTACCGGTGTCGGCTCCTTTGACCTTGGGCAAGTCACTTTATCTCCCTGTGCCTCAGGAACTAAAATCATAGATTATAAGCTCACCTGGGCAGGGACTGTGTCTGTAACATTGCTGCGTACCGCGCGCTATACTGTAACACGCTTTCAGTCCCATTGGGAGAAAAATGCTTTATGAAATAAAAATATTATTAAAACAAAAATTACAATATACTTTGTGACTTTAGAGGACTGATAAACAGACTTTTCACCAAACGCCATTAAATAAAGATTCTAAAAACCCTCCAAAACACTTATCTATCATGGAGATGTTAAACGTTTTTGAAGAATATTTATAGCTGTTTGATTGTTTGGTTTTTTTATGTGTCAATCATCTTCATTTAACTTATTAAACATGCCACTGTCCTTAGTTATCCTAGGAAGGACTGCAACTTCAAATCTTACCCCAAAGTATCCAGCCGCTCCTCCTTCTCTTACCGTGCACCCCAAAACTGGAACAACCTACCGGAGACTCTCACAGCCGCCACCAGTCTAAGTTCTTTCAAAACTAAAGCTGTCTCACATTTTAATCTGGTCTGTAACTGTTACATACGCCTATAATATATATTCTCTTACTGTGCATGCAATGTCTTGTATATAATGTATAACCCTGCTCACTTAATGTAACTATGTATTTGTAACCATGTATCTGTCATCATAACTCTGTGCCCAGGACATACTTGGAAACGAGAGGTAACTCTCACTGTATTACTTCCTGGTAACACATGTTATAAATAAATAAATCTGCGGCAAAATAAAAAAAAATTGTATACAAATGTTCAACTAGCTTTACAAGAGCACATATTTGGGGTTTCATTGAGAGTAAAAGCACCCAGGTGCGCGGGGGGGAAATGAGGTCTTCCTGGTGCGGGGGGGAAATGAGGTCTTCCTGGTGCAAAAATAAACAAAAAAAACCCAGATCACATTTACTGCTTTGCGTTGTGTTGGTTGGTGAAGAGTGTGGGATGAGAGCTGCTACCTCCTGAAAGTACTCAATGCCAATACAAGCTGAGACCAAAGGTGACAACCCGCAGTCACTTAATTCCCCAACATGAAAGTGGGCAGTGAAGTACAAAGCCCGCTGGGAGACAGGTTCCGGTTACTAAAGACCTCCTTAAGCTGCCGCGGGGAGAGAGACTCAGCAGTCGGAACCATGGCGTTGGAGTGATGCAAAGCTCTGCAAATGTATCAAACCTTTGGAGACCCTGCGCCCAGCAGGACCCTCTTGATGCGGGGGTTTGTAGAGTTTAAAGAGACTTTAATTGCTCTGTGCTCTTCACAATACAGTTCACAATTAGTCACTTTTAATCTGATGAGCAATGAAACGGCTGGAGACATTTCAACAGGGTTCAGCTCGGAGGGCTGCTTTTCAATGGGGGCCGTAGAGATGTTTTCCTAACTTACCCCATCATAAGCACCAAATATCATATCTCTTCCTATATGTGCATGCCGCAGATATTTCCCTTAACCTTTCTTTTCCCTACTTTTCCTGTTTTGAGCCTGTACTCTTTTTGAAGCTCTTTTGGACCTAGCCGCGGGAAGCTATTCCTGCCAGAGGTGGACGATTTTCGGATGCCGTTATGTTCTAACTAAAGTATTTCCGAGACAAATACTTGAGGTCGTTATCTATCTCAGGCTATACTACATAGAGACATTTCAACAGAGATTTCACTTTAACAGGGAAAAAGACCAATGTGTGCTTTAGTTCATTTATTTAGCTCAATTATTATTTCACGCAGTAACTGTTAGGGAATAAGATGTTACTACCTCTTCTGTTCGGATTTAGACTGAGCAATGTCAATAATAATAATCCATTGCCAGGGCTGAACAACCCTTTAATTTCTCCAGTCTCAAAACAAAGGCCCCACCTCACCATCTCCCATAAGGGAGGGGGCGCCAAGGAGGGATATTGTTTGCGTCAAGTACTTTGCGCAAAAGAGCCGTTAACTGATCTGTAGGAAAGGAGGGAGAGGGAGTAAGGGGTATGATACCATTTGTTGGACCAACAAGTAGTAGATATGTTAGAAGCTTTCCAACCTCAGAGGGTCTTCATCGGGTTACCCTGACCCCGAGAGGTTGGAAAACTTGTAACGTATCAACTACTTCTTGGTCCAATTAAAGGTCTCATACCCTCTACTCCCCTCTCCCTCCTGTGTTACTACATGGAAGAAAGGGCCAACCCGGCGACCCGCCCTTCTGTGCTTAACTGATCTGTATATGAGCTGTTACTCTGCACTTAACCCTTTATGGACTCTAGCATCCGGGCCATTACACTATGGAAGAGCACTGGCAGATGCCAACTTCCTGCGCTTGCTTCATAAGGCCTCGGGCATGGTCAGCGCGCGTGCTGAGGCGTGCTGGTGCTTACCAGTGAGCCCCTACAGCCGCAATGAGAGCGGCTTTAGTAGGGGCTCGCCTACGCTTCCGTAAGCGTGCGGAAGCATAGTTCTTATACAAAATTTAGATTTGGCGCTCGCCGGAGCGCAGGGCCAGTCACGTGAGCGGTTCGCCCAGCTCTGTGACGTCACTGGCCCGCCCCCCGACACACCCCCGGACGGCGCGCGGACCAAGGCCAGGGAAAGCACCCGCTTTCCCTCAGCCTCCGCGCGCCTCAGCATGGGAGAAGGCACCATGGACGCAGCCTAAGGCCTCGGTCCCGCTGCGCTCGGTGGCGCGGGCGGCCACACGCGAGTTCCCCACCAGCAGGGGAATCCTGCGGAGCCGGTCCCGGTCCCCCCTGGCTGCACAGCTTACTACACGCTGTGGCGCGTCAGCCGCTATGGGATACAAGAGAATGGTGTTTCCTAGCGTTGACGCGTCACGTGGTGTGGCTGTGAGCCAATGGGGAGGGGAGGCTTCGGGAGGAGGAGAGGCTTCGGGAGCGGGGAGGAGTGTGGAGTGAAAGCAGCGTGAGTGCCTGTCTGTGTGTGTGTCTGAGTGCGTGCGTGCCTGTCTGTGTGTGTGTATGTGTGTGCCTGAGTGCGTGAGTGCCTGTCTGTGTGTGTGTGTATGTGTGTGCCTGAGTGCGTGAGTGCCTGCCTCTGTCTGTGTGTGTGTGTGTGTGTTACTTACCTGAGCCGTGGAGGAAGGGGGGGGAGAGTAGCGGGTCCCTCCGCTCAAGCCACGCCCCCCCTCCCGCTCAAGCCTCCCCCTCCCGCCCACCTCCCGCTCCCGCTCCCTACAGACCGCATATCGTGGTCTGTGTATGTCAGCGCCCCGCCTGTCTGCAGTGCGGGCGCGCTGACTCTGGGAGCGGGGCCTTAGCCTAAGGCTGTGGCCAGCGCTCACGCTCGATGTGTTTAAATACATCCAAAGTGCTGCTTTGTGCGCGCATGCTTGGAGCGGAGCTGTGCTTGGGGAGCATCAGAATTTGTTTGTCCGGCGCTATGGCGCATCACGTAACCAGGTAAGAGCCAATGACAGCACAGCAGTCACAACAACCAATCAGATGGTGCTGAGGATGTGACATCATGCCCCACTCTAGTCTGACATGCCCACCTCCCGTCTGTGGCACTCAAGCACGCAGTGAGCAGGACAGCCAATCGCTCCTGCTCAGGCAGACGCTGACGTCACGCCTCGTAAGCGTGAGCGCGCGTCTCCTCACCTTGACCGCAGCCTAACCCAACATTTAAAGATGTGCCGTTCTTCTGGAGCTCATTTATTCCGCTTCAGCATCCACATCACACTTCCATAACCCTTCTAAAGTCAGATAACCTCTTTGAATCTGAGCCACACAGCAGCCCACTGTCGCTGGATAAGATTTGAAGTCAAGAGAAGTTGTGTTCTTGATACCAAACCTTAATTTAGATCTCTGGATGGCTGCCCCATTGTTTCGCCCGCCTCATATCTGACTTGGTCTGTTGTTCAAGTGATGTGATGTCTAAGTAGTCTTTTGACGCCTCCACTCGCTCTGTGATGTCAGCCAGGGGGTTTTTGTTTTGTTATCTCACCGCTTTGGGAATTCAGACATTACAAATACAAAGAGCAACAGTTCTTTGTTTAAACACAAAAAAAACATGAAATGCACTGTTCATGACCTCTTGTTTTCTTCATTTCTGTAATCCTGGTGTTTTTCTGATGAATATATTTATGGGGTTTAATAGAGATGGCTGTTAGCTATTCCCTTTTCTTTCTGTCTTACTAGCATCTCTTTAGTTATTTACATTGTACATATACTGTAGATATAACAGCATAAACAGAGCGGTCTGGGAAGGAAAACACAGATTTTGGGTCCCAACCCACTGTAAGGGCAGGTTCTTAAAATCCTTTTATTTCCCTGACTAGGGTACCAATAATTAGATTACATGATCCTTGTTGCTGGGATTTTATTGTTAAACCATGTATAATAAAGTTCACTATTCGTTCAATAGAAGACAAAATATTCTTTTGTATTCATTGAATCTCAACCACCCCAGTGTACATCTGCGTTGCCCCAAAGGCGGACAGCCTTTGGCGCAGCCGAAGGGAAGCCAAAAGGTGTGAGCCGTTTGCTGCCTTTCGCTGATGTTAAAGTGATGTTAAAGCTGCTCTATTTCAATCTGAAACTCACAAGCCCTTTATCTCCTGTACCCAATTTTCCAACTCTATCTGTCCATGAAATGTCTGTGAATTGACTGTATAACCCTGTTCTTTTAATGTAACCATATATTTTTTATAATTCTGTGGACATACTTGAAAACGAGAGGTAACTCTCAATGTATTACTTCCTTGTAACACATGTTATAAATAAATAAATACAATTCTTACATTTACAGATTCAATATATTCCCTGGCAGTTGCTTTTGAGTAATTCAGAGCAGATTTAAGAAGTTACAAGATGTATGTATGGTCTCTGCCCTGAAGAGCTTACAATCTAAGTGGTAAGTAAGGAAAACTTAGAGACAGTAGGCTTGGGAGGAAGTATGAGCAGCTCAGTCTTTGACATGGTAAGTTTGAGTCGGCGGAGGGCACTCCAGGATGATATCGCAGAGAGACATTCAGAAACTTTGGTCTGTACAGCAGGTGTAAGGTCAGAGGTTGAAAGGTAAATGTGTGTCATCAGCAGAGAGGTGATATTTGAACCCAAGAGATGTGATAAAGTCACTTAGAGTGTGTAAAGAGAAAAGAGAAGAGGTCCTAGGACAGAGCCCTGGGGTACCCCCACAGAGAGATCAACAGAGGAGGAAGAGGTGTTAGCAAACAAGACACTGAAGATACGATGGGAGAGGTAAGAGGAGACCCAGGATACAGCTCTGTTATGCATATCATATGGAAATGTGAAAAAGAGGGTGGTCCACAGTACCAAAGGCTTAAGGGATGTCTTGAATGCATGAAAGGGAAAGTGTTGCATGGATGAAAGCTTTCACTTTGTTGCACCAGTCTGTTACACCTTTCTTATGGGTGGCTAACTGCTGGTTTCAAGTGCTCGTGGCAGTGAGCCTGCAGCTGGCATTCAATGCACTTAATGTACTTGTCCCAAAGGTTTAATCTGAGCGGAAGTTTGAGCTCCGTAGCCTCGCTGTGACCTTCCTGCTATCAAGTTCAAATGAAATTTCAACAGTCTTTTTGCAGGAAAACGATATAGTTGTTGCACTGACCTCTTGGCCGTCTTGTGATAACCTCGGACGTCACAACTTCTGAGTTTCTCTACAGACAGACACTCTGCTAGTTGTCATGTATCAGTCAATTCACTTCACCTTCCTAATGTCAAGACGGGTTCAACCGGTCCAGGACATTTGGTCCCGGCTGTTTCACCGCAACCAAGTGACTTCGGCGTTTAGCCACAAGTGACCTCACCCCAGGGACACTTAGCCGCCGGTCACTTCCCACCCAGGTACGTCCCTAAATGTAGCCCTTACCCTAAAACCCCCTAATCTTAAACCCTAACAGTAATGCTACCCCCTTCCATAAAAACCTTAACGCTAAACCCCTAAATTTAGCCCCCCTACCATAAATCACTATAACCCCTTAAGTGTATCCCCTACCCTAAACTTACCTTATCGTAGAAGCGTCCAGCGGCGGAGGGTCCCTTTGTGACCAAGCGCCGGCAGGGACGTGGTTGCGGCGATGGTCCCATTCCTGGTTCAATTGGCCGTCATTTAAAGGACTTTATCTGTCAGAAGAATACCTTTTTCTGTATCACTGTGTGCACCTGATAAAGGGCGTCTGACGCCACAAACGTTGTGCATTTACTGGATTTCTGCTCAAATAAAAGAACAAATCTTTTCACACATGTTCGAGTAACAGTTTTGAATGAAGTGCAGCAGATCCGTTACGATTTGTGGCTTTATCCGTCCCCTACTTATCACTCTCCTTTTTTTTTCTAGGTATTTTAACAATGAGACCCTAGGATCATGTTGAGTTGATCCTGAATCATCGGTGTCCCTATTCCAGTGTTTTTCAACGGGTTCTCTGGGCATCCCTAATGGATTCCCCGTAAATTGTACCAAATACAGATAAATTTACAATGCATCTGATCTCAGACGCGTTATTAGAGAGGGTTGGGGTTCCTTACAATGCATCTGATCTCAGACGTGCTATTAGAGAGGGTTGGGGTTCCTTACAATGCATCTGATCTCAGACGCGCTATTAGAGAGGGTTGGGGTTCCTTACAATGCATCTGATCTCAGACGTGCTATTAGAGAGGGTTGGGGTTCCTTACAATGCATCTGATCTCAGACGCGCTATTAGAGAGGGTTGGGGTTCCTTACAATGCATCTGATCTCAGATGTGCTATTAGAGAGGGTTGGGGTTCCTTACAATGCATCTGATCTCAGACGCGCTATTAGAGAGGGTTGGGGTTCCTTACAATGCATCTGATCTCAGACGCGCTATTAGAGAGGGTTGGGGTTCCTTACAATGCATCTGATCTCAGACACGCTATTAGAGAGGGTTGGGGTTCCTTACAATGCATCTGATCTCAGATGTGCTATTAGAGAGGGTTGGGGTTCCTTACAATGCATCAGATCTCAGACGTGCTATTAGAGAGGGTTGGGGTTCCTTACAATGCATCTGATCTCAGACGCGCTATTAGAGAGGGTTGGGGTTCCTTACAATGCATCTGATCTCAGACGCGCTATTAGAGAGGGTTGGGGTTCCTTACAATGCATCTGATCTCAGACGCGCTATTAGAGAGGGTTGGGGTTCCTTACAATGCATCTGATCTCAGACGCGCTATTAGAGAGGGTTGGGGTTCCTTACAATGCATCTGATCTCAGACACGCTATTAGAGAGGATTGGGGTTCCTTAGAATTTCACTTAGGGCTCCTTAGCCAAAAAAAAGGTTGGAAACCAATGCTCTAAGTTTACTTTTTTGCTCTCTTCCTACTAAAGATGGAAAATTAAAAAGTAAGGGCTACATTTACTAAACATTGCTATGCGACATGAATGGGCCATAGTGTGTCTCGTGGCACTGGAAGATGTCTAATGCAATAGCACCGCTTAGTAAACTTGTGCCTATGTTCGATCCCTTCTCGGTTTAATTAAGCAGACTCCACATATTTCTGCCGGGGGGGGGGGGGGGGGGGAGAAGCACCTTACAAGAGAAACAAAACGTTTTTTATATCCCGAATAAAATGAAATAAAATCAGACAACAAAAAAAGTCAGCAGCAACTGGCAGAGAGACCACTGTCCGCTGCGGGAACTCAGCCTGCATCCTGGAAAAACAGGAATGTGGGAGACAAGGTTGAAAAACGGAAAATCAACCAGGGAGAGCATAGACTTGCCTCAGAAATCAGAAGGGAAACAGACTACGAGTGATAAAACGCAAGCCGTGCCAGAGTTATTACGCTAGCATTTTAATTGAAGGTCGGGAGGTAAATTAACCCTGTAGGGACTGCCGGGTTCCGTTGAGCATTAAGCAGATGGCGTGGAGCAAGTCTGGAGCTCGACCGGTTAAGAATAACATTCCATAGTGGGGTATGTGTTATCACGCGACGGGCATGGAGAAACGACAAAGTATCCAGGACTCCGAGTGGTGAGACCCTCAAAGTATTTCCTAGTTAACATTCCATTCCCAGATGACAGCAAATGAACTGTTCCATTACTACACAGGCCACCATTTTGTGTTTCTCGAAGGTGTTTTCTTGTGTCACCTTTGACCTTATTCCCTGCTAGATGCACCCGCTATAACATCTCATTCCAGTTGAACCAATTCCTAGACAGCCCTGATTAATCGTAAAAGTCCAGACTGAAAGCAGAGACTGTCCCTACAGCGGGGTGTGTGTATACACAAAGCAGAAATGAGCAGCCAGCTCTGAAAAGAATACCCATGCCAATGTTATTTCAGGCACTTGGATGGTGGAGAGTCGGCCCCAGCCAGCAGAGCACAGAGCATGCGATTTTCTGCGGGGGGAAATAATGCACAATGTTTATGCAGCTTAGCTGTCACCCCGAATGTTTTATAATGTGTTAATAAGCCAGCATTCCGGTTTTTTTTTTTGTTTTTCTCTTGATTTTCATGAACTTGCTTTACTCAGGCACCAATGTATGGGTATTCATTTTAAAGCTTCAGACCAAGCAATAGCCTACATGTGTTTTTTTTAACATAATAAATCAGTTGTGTACTATGAGAAAATACTTGTAGCATTTTTTTGAAACAGCTCTGAATTACATTTTTAATGTATTATGATGTAACAAGCATTTTTTGTTTCTATTGCAACCATTTACAATGTCACACCCCCTTCCTCTTCTGAAACAGGCTCTGACACACCCCTTTTTGAGCCCTACCCTCTCTAGAAGTGCACCAATTGTATCTAGTGATTGCCTGGTCACATGATCTTCCCAAACACACAATCCCAGCAAACTCTAACCCCAGAATTTACCACATAATTTATATATAATTAATTTTTTTATATATATATATATATATCTACTATATATTTCTGAAATGTCTGTATGTTTGTCTGCATGCCCTGTGTCCCTAGGGCCAATCGCATTGCACCTTTGGCCTGTCACTCCACCTCAACACTGTCCCACCCCTCACCACACTGTCCCCCCACTCCCAAGAGTCACAGGGAACGAGGGGGGGGAAGTCACGGGGAGGGGGGGCCGAGTCACGGAGAACGGGGGGGGGGGGGGGGCACCAGCCGAACCAGCAGGGGGACGGACGCACGGAGGGGGGGACGACATGCACATACATTAATTATGACAATACATATACCCACTGCTCTCCACCCCGTCCCACACTCCCCTTCCCCCCCCCCCTTCCTCCCCCACTCCTTCCCCCTCCACTCCTTCCCCCCCCACTCCCCTTCCCCCCCCTCACTCCTTCCCCCCCCCGCTCCCCTTCTCCCCCCCCGCTCCCCTTCTCCCCCCCCGCTCCCCTTCTCCCCCCCCGCTCCCCTTCTCCCCCCCCTGCTCCCCTTCTCCCCCCCCCGCTCCCCTTCTCCCCCCCCCGCTCCCCTTCTCCCCCCCCGCTCCCCTTCTCCCCCCCCTGCTCCCCTTCTCCCCCCCCGCTCCCCTTCTCCCCCCCCCGCTCCCCTTCTCCCCCCCCCCCGCTCCCCTTCTCCCCCCCCCCGCTCCACTTCTCCACCCCCTTCTCCCCCCCCCCCCGCTCCCCTTTCCCGCTCCCCTTTCCCCCCCCGCTCCCCTTCCCCCCCCCCGCTCCCCTTTCCCCCCCCCCACTCCCCTTTCCCCCCCCCGCTGCCCTTTCCCCCCCAAGCTCCCCTTTCCCGCTCCCCTTTCCCCCCCCACGCTCCCCTTTCCCCCCCCGCTCCCCTTTCCCCCCCCCCGCTCCCCTTTCCCCCCCCCCCGCTCCCCTTTCCCCCCCCCCGCTCCCCTTTCCCCCTGGAAACAAGGTACAAGGCCGCCGCTTTTTATTAAACAGTAAATAACCTGATAAGTGCTACCCCCTGCCAGTGCGCTCGATCATTGGGTAAAGGCCGAAGGCCTCCAACCCCCGAAGCCTGGCGGCACTCGGCACGGCCGTTTGGCGACTGTGGGCCCCCGGAACTCACATTTAAGTGAGCCCCACCCACTCACCACGGAGCCCCATCTGGCAAGGATAAACACACTTACCCCCCACCTGCCGTCGTGACAAACGCCTCAAAACTTTTACGGGTAACATAAATGGAGACTTAACTCCCCTGCTTCAAGGAACTTCAGTCCTTACCTCTCATGTTTCTCGTTACTCATTTGTCAATTATTATTTTCTTTTTATTTCTCTTTTTTAAAAAATTTTTTTTTAAATTCAACAAATGTAACATCTAAATAGTAACAGTATTCCTAAAAAAGGGGAAGGGCGGGCCTAGAATTAACGACAGGGCGTGGTCGCGCCCCTGCCTCTGACCTATATGACATTCCCTGACTCCTTCACCCCCCTCCCCCCCAAGAGGGACAGAGGGGGAGGGACTCCAGGGAGCAGAAAATAGATTAACGCATCAAAACAAACTTCTACGCGCACGTTCTTTACAGTGATACATCCCCTCCATTGGTGCTTAAACACGATCACAGTGGTTGTCTGCCTCAGTCTAACACATTTTTGAGAGTTTGATGCTTAGCCCTCGCGGGCTCACTCAATGGCAAAGAAATGGGAGGAAATGTAGCTCCTTATTCATATTCTGTGGCAACGCTTGCAGCCAAATAACTTCTACTAACCAGAAACACATGGCTAGCAGCTTAAATGAGTCCAATAAATCAAAGTAATAAAATGAACAAGCAATGGCTATAGTCCTATATATGTTATTTCATTATCATGTTTTTTTCTTAAGTGGACAACCGTGCAAATGACTCTTCTCTGGACGAGGGCTTCCTTCCTTCCTGCTGTCTCAGTTTGTCTTAACGTATATGTACTCTTGTCATGCAATGTTATTGCCCTCCCGCATTGTACTGCGCTGTGGAATGTGTTGGCGCCATGCACATATAAAATAATATTGTACACTCAATTGCTACAATAACCTATTCCCGCACAGCGCTACGCCTGGAATGTATTTCTTCACTGAAATGAAGAGGGATGCATGTTGTCTGGTGGCATTGCATACATTACATTAATGAAATGCAAAAGCCCAAGAGATAGACACAAGAGGACCATTAGGCGATTATGTAAAGGGGAACGAAGCACAAGATGAACTGGTTTGTGTTGGTAATAATTGCAATACAATGAGAATTCAGGCTTTCAATCACCATAGTGCAACAGCTGTTACAGGGCGATATTGATCACTCAGCTGACTCAGTACAGCAAGAATATATTCTTAATTAAGAGATCTATCCAAAGTGCCTTCTCCAGCAGCTGGTACTGTACTTTACAAAGGGTTCCCTTACAGAGGAAGAACACAATTCCAGTGAAATCTTCCATTTCAGCTGCTTATAGACATATAAAGGTAGATACAGGCATACCCCGCATTAACGTACGCAATGGGACCGGAGCATGTATGTAAAGCGAAAATGTACTTAAAGTGAATGAATACCTTTTTTCTACTTATCGATGCATGTACTGTACTGCAATCGTCCTATACGTGCATAACGGATGTAAATAACGCATTTGTAACAGGCTCTATAGTCTCCCCACTTGCGCACAGCTTCGGTACAGGTAGGGAGCCGGTCGGTATTGCTGTTCAGGACGTGCTGACAGGTGCATGCATGAGCTGCCGTTTGCCTATTGGGCGATATGTCCTTACAGTGAGTGTCCTTAAACCGGGGTATGCCTGTACAGTAGTATTTTCAAAGTAACACATTTCTATGTATGTGGGTATCCAGAGAAATACATGACAACGTGCATGCCTACAGGGAATAATGTATATATGTGTGTATGCAGAGTGAAACCAGATTCATTGTAGGTTATTAATGCCTTTTAGGGGACATGTAGGATGTATACTTGAAGAAAAGACCTATGAGGTTTGGAAAGCTCTGCACACTATAATTTAATCTGGAAGAAATGCAATGTCGGTCTCCTAAAAGGTGTCACCACCTACAGTACAACAAATGTATATTTCTCCAGGACCAATACGGATACCATAACTTTGAGCTACTTGGCAAAACCAGAAAGATATTCATGGAGCTCAACTTCAATAGCATGGTACAGACCTTCATATTCTGCTGCAGCGTCTGTCACAGGCCTATATACAGGCATACCCCGGTTTAAGGACACTCACTTTAAGTACATGCGAGTAAGGACATATTTTCAATAGCCCCATACCCCTGTGCCCGTACGCTCGCTTCGCGAGTACGGACACTTATTCTGCCCTACAGACTGCCGTAGTAGTGACGTGCTGATTCCCCTCGCCCAATAGGCAAACAGCAGCTCACGCATGCGCCTGTCACCACGTCCTGAACAGCAATACCGGCTCCTACCTGTACCGAAGCACTGATAAGTGGAAAATTACAGTAGTAATTACATTTTCACTTTACATACATGCTCTGGACCCGTTGCGTACGTTAATGCGTTGTATGCCTGTAGATCACTTTTGCTGTTCAGCGGGGAAGTAAAGCACTATACCAAAGATCCACAGCCGTTTTTAATTGGACGCATGGGAAATTATATTCTCCCTTTTGGGGTGGAAAGTGTGATGGTAACTTGCTGGGATGCACATATAGGAATTTAGTGGAATAAGGTAATGTGGTGGTATTACTAGGCACACAATACAAACAGCGATTAGAGTGCTGTTGCTATGCTGTATCTGGAACGCAGAAAGGGTGCGTGGGTGTGTTTTTTACATAAGGGAGGATTAACACATGGTCCTACAGGGCTAGTGCCAAGGTTCCCCAGCCAAAGCAGGGAGTCTGCCAAACAGGGAATCCAAAGAGAGTCTGGGGGCGTCGCTGTGCCAAAGCAATAAGCTATAGATGTGGCTGGTAACTAATGAAAGGAAACATTTATTCCTGCCCCTGGGGCCCAGGGGCTACAGGCACTTTGTAAAGAGGGGGGTACTTGCTTGTTAGGCAGCATTAGATATTTAAGTACAAAAAGGAAACGTCAAACATAAATTACAAGTATTAAATATACTAATCTCATATCAAACTTTTTTGTGACATTGATTATGCTAATATATATTGTGATGCCATCACTGTCTCTAGGTGCTGGAATATGGCAGCTATGGGACTTTCCAACACACAGAGAGTTAATCTCCCTAGAGAAGCCAGCAGCAGCTGCTGGCTAATTGAGCAGGATGAACTCCTAATTCCTCATGGAGTTTTAAAAGTCAGGATGTGACTATACACAATGAGAGAGAGACTGCTGTCACAGAGAAGGGGACAGAGAAGAGTTCTCCCCAGCTGTGGAAGCTGGCACAGCCCCATAGGCCCGCTGGACGGTGGTTCATAATGGGTTGTTAATCCCAGGAAGAAGAAGGAAGGACGAGAGACCGTGCTGAAGCGCGGATGTCCTGTCCTGAACATTGGACTTACAGAGGAGAGATTCTCTGAGCTCTCGTGGGGCCAAACTCGTCTAGGAAGGAAGGCCGCGCTGAAGCGGAGACGTCTGCTCAAAACCCTTGAGTAACAGATAAGCTAAACACTTTATTGCTGAATTCAGAGACTTTATATGTTCAGCTATAATAGTTAACAGACACAATCCCACATTCCAAGTTGGCGGGTCAGTTTCATTTTGCTGGGTTATGACAGATCCAATGCTGATCATTCTTCCTGTAATTATACAGGTAAATAAGAATTTTAACTCAGGGAGTGTTAGGATCTGCTAACAGTCATGTCTTGTAAGTGGCAGCAGGCTTAAGACGCTTTGGCCAAAGGGTTAAACTAAATTACCCTTTTTCAAGAGAATATATAGGTATTGCACTGTGTATTTTTGTCCCATTGGAAGTAGCTTTGGTCATCTGTCATGGGAGAGGGGGTTTGGCCACCCCCTGCTCTCACGTGGGAAGCAAGGGGTTAACTGGACTGCGGTTCAGTAAGGTGTTTTTACCCTGCTTCAGCAACCAACTGATATTGCTGTTAGAGACAGCTACCCCATGTCTGGAGCATTGGGTGTGAAATATAGCACCTGTGACAAACGTTCTCTACACAGGAGGCCCAGCTTCAAAGCATTTCTTGACAAGGGGTTTTATGGGGGCCAGGGGTGCGACTACAGAAGGAGGTATCAGAATGAGTGACCTTATTAAATATAAGAATATCATGAGATGTCCTCGGCTGAACATGCTAAAAGCTACATGTGTGTATCCGTGGGACCGAGTCGCAAATAATGATTACAGACACATGATGTCTAGCAGGCACTAAGAGACAGATATTAATATCTCTCTGAATTTTAGTATTACACGGTAATATTTAGTCTCATTGGGAGCGTCATGCGTGCTGGAATGTATTAATATGTCTTGCGTGCCAGTAAGTATTACTGAACTGAAGTTATGAAGTTATTTAGATAGGAAAAGCAGTTTTTAAACGTCCTGGGGTGGGAGGAGTTTCACTCTGGGTTAAGACTGTCAACCTCACCACTGATTTATGACAGGGGCTGGGTTTAGGTTGTGTTCAATGGGAAATAACTGTATTTAAGGCTGAGCAAGTGTGGGAGGGTGGCTGAGGAAATAAGCCCCCTGATTAGAATAATACCCACCCAGTGGGCAGGTATTATGGTGCCCTCAGGTGAGGTGGCAAGGAGAGATTGGGTGCAGGTAATTGTTCTCCAATGGCCTACACTCAATAGTAAGGTATAGACTGGAGATTGCATATAAACCAGTGCCCAGCCTATACTCTGTGTCTTTTGTGCTTTTCGTGATGACTACATCTGAACATGTATTATGGAAGAAATTGTCAATCCTGTATCCTGATGGCTTTCTTGTCCAAACCCCTTAAGTAAGTGTATATTTTGCCTGTTATTTGTATATCTTGTGTGTTCACCTTCATTAAGGAATAAATTATATTTTATCATATCTAGTTGTGTTCAGTTCAACCTAGGTATTTTTGGTGTATATTATATCTTGTCATAAGTTACCGTGACAGCATCTTTGTTTGTTTTTCAGCTGTAATAGTACCTGTTTGGGGTGGTAACCAGTTTAGCTGTCCATGCAGTTAGAAAGGGTTGAAGCTTAATGTGTATTTAGTCTCCTAAGAGGAGTAGGAGTTTATTTTATGATTTTGTTTTGACTTAAAGGGACGGTGAGCCTGTTAGTGTATTATTTATCCATGTAAATAAACCCCATAAAGAGAAATACTACGTTTCATGCCTTAATCTGGGACTAAGAGAGACTGCAACGTGGTGTGGGCATCACAATACATATATCTTTATTTATATAGCACCATCCAGGTACATACCGCATCACAGCAGTAATAAACGAGACATAATAATATAACACATAGTGGGAATAAGCGCTTCAGGCAATGAAAGTAACATTAGGAAAAGGAATCCCTGCCCAGAAGAATTTTCAATCCAAGTATATATATAACTACATTGTAGGAGTATTCAACAAATGTTGACATCACATGGATGTAATATTTAAGAAATCATACACAATATACTCAAACATAAAGAGTGCCACAAAATGTGTTATACCATGGTTGACCCATATATGACCGTATTCACAGACCAGTATTCTACATTTACAGTCTGAAATATAAAGTGCTATGCCCCCACATTAAAGCGATATGGTGCAATCCTAGAAAGAAAATGGTCCCAATAATTCTTAATAAACCCCTGACTCAGACCTTGATAATTTGCTGCAATCTGTACGCATTTGCCCATCTAAATTAAGTGCTTGTCTGCACCAGATTAATTAAGGCAAAACATTCTTATTAAAAAAATAATGGGGTTTTCTTCTTTGATAAATTGAGTGTAATATTTGTGCCCTTGTTTTGCAGCAGGGAGACTTTGTTAAATGACCCTACTATTTGTGGCGCACCCGAAGTTCCCAATTTCTTCAGCCTTTGTATACGTCATAAATACTTTTTAATACTTTATTTGGCGGTTTTTTTTTTTACTGATGTCTCCCACCTGCAAAATCGGTGCAAAACCAGTGCAAGAAAAAAAAAGGGGAAACTCAAATTGCTTTTAATATGATTCTTTTTCTTTGATGAATATGGTGCTGCCACAAGGGAATTCTTTTCCTCCCACAGCTCATTAAAACCCGATTCCTGACTCGGACCACCCCATGGGTTCTGAATGGATTCACTAATTCTACGCCCTAATGGTAGAGCGGGATTTCACAACCCTCCTGGGTTTTTCTTTATTGGTGCTGGTTTTCGCCCCCGGTTTTGCTGCCAAGTGACTTTAGTAAAAACTAGACGCCGTTATGTCACTATGGGGTTAAACTCTAAATACTCAAAATCTGCTGTCCTGGACGGTTTTGGGACGTAAGTCTCCACTGAAGTTCACAGGGATTTTTTGTTTTGTCCAGAAACGTCCCGAAACCGCCGATTCGGAGTATAAAGACTTTAGGGGAAAGGTAAAAAAAAATTATAATATCTAAAACCCAGGAAATTCCCTTGTGAACTTCTCTGTTGGTTATTTCTATCGCGCAGTTCTTTGCCCCAGGTTTTGCTTTAAGGTTCTTTGCCCCAGGTTGTGTTAAGCGGTAGGCATACACTTAGAGGGCTCCAAGTGGATAACAAGAAAAGTGATGCACTATGGGTGCCCATTTGCATTCCATTACCCAGAATCCCTAGCTGCAGTGGAAGCACTGAATACTGTGTGATTATTGGGCAAGGCAGGTTTAGTGGACCAGTCTGAGACGTGTGAATGAGCGGAAAAGCAAGACCGGCTTGAAAAATCCTATTGCAAACTGTGAGTGCGTGGTCTCTTACGCTCCACGGAGTCCTACCTGTGGTTAGGGGGTTGTGGCAGCAGCGCTGGAGGGGTCCTGACATGGAAATTGGGCCCGGCTATGAAGCCGGCCATACTCGTAAATGTGTTCATTATCAATAAAGAAAACTAAAGCGAAACAATTTCTGCTGGGCTGATAAAAGATGTCAACAATTGGGACTTTGTCTCAGCATTGTTCTTTGGGCTCACTACATGTACAGAAATCCCGGCAGGTTACACACCCCGTGCTATTTCTATAGTGCGCCTCGCACTGAAAATCTCAGAGCCTGAATTTTGAATGTTGTAAATTGAGAAATAACTGTACGTAAGAATGTATTACTTGGGTAAGTGCTTCTCTTTCCCCATCTCCTATATACCCTGGTAAGTGAAACTGATTATTTTTTTTTTTTAAGTGTCAACTCAGCTTCATTTAAAACATTGTAATGCACCGTTCACATAATACAATGTTAAATTGGGTTCGTGCCCTTTCACCCCTATGGTTGGACAATCATTATTAGAGGCAGCTGCTCTTGAAACAACATTGTCAAGTTAATTAGATGCCCTTAAAAGCAGAGTAATAGTAGCATCAGCCAACGTCCACTTTGGCCAATTGGAATAAATCCCTGGCGTCCTATTTCCTTTTTATGTGGTACTGACAGTGTATGAATCACTGTGTAACAGTGCTATAATGATGATGAGCTAAGAAGTCACTGTGCAGACTCGCTATTGGTCTGATTAAGGGGTTGTCACCTTCCCAGTGCTGAAAAACCCACTTGATTGCCAGGGACTTTCTTAGCCTGTCCTGGTTTTATATTTCCCATCCACATTGATTCTCCTAATTGCACAGAGAATATTATTTACAAACCAGGACCAGTAAACCTGTCCTGTTGCAATCAGTAGGGTCAGTCTACCTGCATAAATAAAGCAGTATTATACCGCATAAAAAGGACCAGACCACAAATATGGAAAGTGAGCCCACGCAGCTCAGAAGTGAGCGCATTTGTGTCGTTAATCGTTTTTGATATAGGATATTCCTGGTTTCATGGGAAAAGAGCAATCTCTTCTTTGTTAAAATTAATCTTTTTGAGCCATTTGAAGTTTCTGTAATGACAGTTTGGGGGACTTCTAAAACCTTTGTCACGTATACGAATTTCTCAAATCATAACCAACAATTTGATGGATGCTCCCTGTTTTCATCTTGAGCCTTAAACCTTAAAGCTGCAGACCAAGCAATATCCTACATGTGGTTTTTTTTTAAAATAAATCAGTTCTGTACTATGAGAAAATACTTGTAGCATTTTTTTAAAATAACTCTGAATTACATTTTTAATGTATTATAATGTAACAAGCCTTTTTTGTTTCTATAGCAACCATTTACAAAGTCACAACCCCTTCCTCTCCTGAAACAGGCTCTGGCACACCCCTTTTTGAGCCCTGCCCTCTCTCTAGCTGTGCACCAATTGTATCTAGTGACTGCCTGGTCACATGATCTTCCCCACAGAACTTTGCATCTTTGGTCCTCTTCTGCTGCACGGACAGCCATTTAGTGAACCCCCGAGCCGAATCTTCGCCGATCGATCCCCGGAGAATGGATCGATCGACAACTTAGCTAATTACTTATCATTGTGTGGATTGTAATGATGCACATATTAAAAGGGGGGGGGGGGAATTAAATAAAATAAAAAACGGCAGTCACCTGCTGCCACTGATTGAGCCACCTGTGCTGAAGCAGGGATATCTGGAAAACAAGACGTTGGTGGCCCTTGAGGACTGGAGTTGGCCACCCCCTGGAGTAGAGTTAGAAAATAACGTTATGTTATTTAAGCCGAACCTAAACCTGGCGTTCTTCCCATCCAGACACTGACACGGGGCGAAAGCACTAGGGAAAAGCCATAGGTCAGTGCGGGTCGGAGTAATGTCAGGTTATATATATATATCTTCTATAATATAGTTTGTTTCCCTGCGTCATTTCCCTGACCTCCAAAAGCCCTATTTCAGGGTCTGGCTGGGAGTAACACCGAGACTTAAATAAAGTCACATTATGTGAAAAAAGCATGGCGTAATGTTTAGTCTTCAAGGAGGGAACGCAGGTCCACCAGCCACAGAAGAACCACAAGAACGGTTCTTCAATAGGGCTTGGAAACTGCCTTAAGAATGATTGTTCTGCACATTGATTATTACTTTTTGCACTTTAACTCTCCACATATTGATGTGGTGAATATTTATTTTGTGTGCCCACTTCATTCTGTGTTAGCTGATCACTTCAAATATAATTTATTGCACCTTTATTTATTGCACCTATAATTTATTGCACCTTTATTTATTGCACCTTTATTTATTGCATTTCACCCTCCACCCAGGGCGCCTCTTTTGCTCTCCTCGTTACCCTTGTTATCCTGAAATTAGCATGGGGTTAGCATAGGATTAACAGCATGTTATGAGCTGTACTACAGACTTTTTTTTTGCATAAAAATTGATTTGTGAGTACGCCACAAAACTCGGGGCAAATAACGGGCACCCCTGATTCCGGTAACGTTCCGGTATTTGGCGTGTGTATGGTGAGTCCGGGCCTCAGATTTTCCGAACCGTGATTTTATGTACTGATGTGCAGCTCAGCATTTAATAGACTGGTTTGACGTGAATAATCATCTTATTATATACATTTTTAGGAATAAGATTTTGTGCACACCTTAAGAATAGACTGCGCTGATCTGTGGAAGTTTAACCCTTCGTGTAAATATACTGTTTAAGCAATGTGTTTGTACTACCTCTACATATCTGGCATACTCCTAATATCCACCCACCAACCCCATTAGCACCAGCTGTGTGGCTGGACCAAACTCCATGCTATCCAACACCCCCTAATATCCACACCCCCAAATATCCACACCCCCAAACCTTAATAGATCCAGCGGTGCGGTTGGACCACACTACCATCCCACAGTAAGCTGTCATTTTACCTTTTGTTCCAACATTGCTCCTTATTCCCTATAGAGTGTAAGCTCTCAGGATCAGCGCTCTCATTACCTGTCTGTGTCTGTTTGCGCTTGCCTGTTCTTACATGTATGTCATTCTGTTTATGTAATTGATGTCACTCTGTACCCCCATTGTACCGCGCTACGGAATAAATTGGTGCTTTACAAAGACAGGGTAATAAGAACGTCTGAACTTTACTTTGTGGACTTGTCTTATTAGCTGTACCTGAACCCCGTCCCCTTTTTTCTGTACCCAAAACCATTAATAAAAACTTTAATAAATACTACATTTAAATGTAGCCCCCTTTCCCCTGTGTCAGGGCGACCATGTGTGCTGCTAATACCTGCGCGGCAAACAGGAGGCCTGATCCTCCCCCACCGGGACCTGGGGTGTGTATATCAGTATCTACTAACAGCGCCTCCACCTGAGAGGGATCCTCACGCAGCAGGATAGCCCCTCCCAAGACACTATGCCCAGTAATGACACACAGGGTATATGAACAGTATTTACTGAACAATGCTTATAAACTGAGCAATAACACACACACAATACATAGAGTATATAGTATACCGACTGGCGGAATATCCCCACAGTACTTGGGTGCAGGGGCACCAGTGTCCCAGTGTCCAGGCTTTAATAGCCACTCCCACCCAAAGTGTGTAGCAGCGCTACCCATAAGATGTGTTGGTGCACTTGTAGGGATACCTTCCCGGGGCTCCAGCACCCGGGTGCCGCTGAGTAATAACAACCACTGAAGATCCGCCTCTGCATGGGGTGGCCTCCAGCCGGAGCGTCCCACCTTAAGATAGTCTCTGAGTTGATGGCCTGGTTTGGTCCCAGATGCAGGCCATGCACACCGCGTGCGTCCGTCACCGGTGCAAAGATACTAACACTAAACAGGCAAAGGGGAGGGTCCCCATCTGGGGGCCTTCCCTATAGCACCACAAGCTAGTGATGGTCGGGGCCTAGCTGGGACCTGAAGGGGAATATTCTGGCCTAGTCCAGCGGAGCACTTACCTATCCCCTTGCTGCCCTGCTTCCAACTGACATGCTTCCCTGAGCGCGCCAAATGTATCTATCTCCTTGCAGGAGATTGTGAGCGCCTTATTGGCTGAACCAGCCCATGTGCTATGCAGCCCCTGGGGCTGCTGGGATTTGTAGTCCCCGTGGAGCCCTTTACTTGTAATGGCCGCCGCTCACGCTTCACTGCGCATGCGCGAGCCTCCCTGACATAGCGGCTCCTTGCACTGCTCTCGCTGCGGGTCTCCGTCGATGCTCTCGCCTCCGTAGCCACCCGCAACCATTCCCGCAGCTGCCGGACGTAAGAGGAACAGGGGAAAGGCGCTGAGGAACCAGGGGACCAGAGGGAACCTAGTTACATAATAAATATATAAATACTAGAAATACTCCAAAAGACATTGCACAGGTGAGCAGCTCTGAGTCTCCTGCTAGTTACCCCCTATGGTGCAAAGGATTACTAGGCCATCCAACAGCTAAGACGTTATATCACAGCCCTATCCATACATTACATTCAATGTTCCAGAGGAAGGGGTGATAATGAGCCGTGAAAGAGAGACAGGTGCCAGTGCCAAATGTCTTAATTACTTGGAATTACCCACACCAAGTGTAGCAAATACCACTGGGGAAATCAACCCGGGAACCACAAGAGCCAAGCTGCTAAATGCTCTCCCCAGCAGCGACTCACATACAGTAAATCCAGGCAAAGATACACACAGCGTCCTGCCAAAAGTGTGACATCCCTTTTGGGCCGAGGGCCCTGGCTGCCTTACACATCGGACTGTGTTCAGGAAATTCTGATTTCAAACCTGGCACTCTACATCCACGCAGCGATCCCATTAGGAAAAGGTTTGGCTTGATATTAACGCTCATGGCAGAGGGAGAAAGCGCAGGGCTGGTTTTAAAGACATCTCTTTCTCTTGAGAGAGGGATGGGAAGAATTCGGTCAAATGGAGCAATTAGGCCATAACTGCGGTGATGGATCCAGACACTGAACAGATATCTTAAGTCAGAACCCCCCCCCCCCCCCCCAGCATCCTACATCGAAGACATCGTTGCCAGTGTGTGTGATAATAAGCAAGTTATTACTGTGTGCCTACGTTATCAGCAGTTTGGCTGTAAAATCAATGTGGTAGGTCAGAGGTGGCCAACTCCAGTCTTCAAGGGCCACCAACTGGTCAGGTTTTCAGGATATCCCTGCCTGCTTCAGCAGGGTCAGTGGGTCAATCCATAGCTCAGTCATAACTGTTGGTGGCCTTTGACAACTGGAGTTGGCCATCCCAGTGGTAGGGCACTGTTGTGTCTGCAATATCCTACCATGTATGGTGTTGCCGACATTAGCAGATCCCAACTGGATCTGGACCTACAATATTAGAAAGCCCCAATATATGGTGGACCCTGTTATGGGATACTCATCTTTTGTGCCACAATTGAGTGACTTTTCTTTATGAATAGTGACCTCCTTTTGAAAACAACAGTAGTATTTGACGAGGTCCATACTTTATATTAAGATGAATCTTTAGGCCATGCGGAAGTCAGTGATTTCCTTAAGATTCTTAAATAACCCTACATAAATCTATTTAATGTTGAAACCGCTCGTTTTGGAAGTTGATATAAAACCACATTAATCAGGGGATTCATTATATTACGGAGACAGATTTTCAATCTATTTCAGTATGAGAAAACCCAGATAAGATGTATTCTGAGGCAAATAAACTGCATACTTATGTCTTAACATCACACATCTAGCATTTTCTATGATATAATTGTAAATTATGGTTCTCTTTATTCATCTGTAAACAAGGGTGGAATCAAGGGTAAAAGTTTAAAGTGATGTATCTACTGAATATCCCGTTCTGACCTTTGTGTGCACGGCAACAGGGGAGTTATTCACCCCAACTGGGTGTTTTCCTCTTTAGGAATACATAGTAAGTACTGTGCATCTAAGACAATTCTTATTTTCATATGGTTACCTATAAAACAAACAGAGAAGAGAACAGCGGGCACCAAGGTTTGCAGTCGAAAAAATAGTTCTTCAACTACGTTGTTCCGACGCGTTTCAGTCAAGGCCAGTACTAAAATGCGTCAGAGCAACATGTAAATCAACAAGCCTTCCACTGCAAACCTGGGTGTCCTCTGTTTTCCTCTTTTCTGCCACGTTTTTCAGCGAGTACCCCTTCCAGGAAGCTCGCCCTACAGCAGTGAGACACCATATTGCAACCTCTATGGAAATAGTGACTAAGGCCTTGTCCCCGCTGCCTACTACAGCGTCCGCTGTGGCGGACGCTGCGCGCACGAGAGCCCTCCCCGCAATGGGGCCTGGCCCGCTGTGAGGGGGGGCCGCAGCGCTCGTGCGAGAGCTACTCCTGCTCTCAATAGAATTGAGAGCAGGACTCGCGTCGAGCGATTAGGCCCGCCCCCCGGCGGTTCAGCCAATGAGGGCGAACCTGCCGCGTGACGTCATGGCCGCGCCCCCGTCACTCCTCCGCCACGCCCTCCCCGGTCTCTCCTCCTGCAGTGAGCTGCAGACCGGGGAATTGGCTGAACGCACCGCCAAAAGCGCGGGCGCGCGTTACAGCTGAGATACCGGGGCCTTAGCCTAATGTGGAGTCCATACGCTTCTCCTATACAGTATTCTACCTATAAGAGAGGCCCACTGTTTGGAAAGTCCTGGTGGTTCATGGTGTGCGATCATGTAGGGATCAATGGACTGAATAGCCTAGCATTCCTTGTCCATATATGTACAGGGGCACTCATGAGCTTGGTACCATAGCATGGCAGGGACAAGAACGGTTCTAGGCTCTAACTCAGAGAGAGACAGAACACAACGAAAGAGAGATCTATGCAATCAGAGCAGGATGGACGTCTCATCTAAATATATATCTACATACATATGTATGTATATGTTATGTATAATTGAGACAAACCAGGCTCTGTTGAGATATTTTCTGGCTAACTAAGGCACCGTTTTTACCCTGAAGAAAACCCCTGGATATGGATTTGGATGTCTGTGTGTATATAAAATGTAAATGTGAAATATAAATACTATGACGTTGTATTTACATTGGAGGCTGTGTATATCTTAAGGTCTTGATGTGTTAAGGCTTTCCAGTGGATTCTATGCCACGAGCAGAAGTACTCTCTCGTCATACAACAAGGAGGTTTTTCAGGCATCATACAGCACCTGTGTCAGGGAAAGAGCCCACGGGAGCATCATCAATCCTAACATCCTTTATCTCAGCGGTCACTTGTGGTCACGTTGAACTAAAGCTGGTGCAGGACCTTGCCTCACACGTGTTCATTTAATAAATCATGATTATCTAAACACTTCTTTTCAGCCTAGATTTTAAAAGGTATTTATTGGACGGTACCCAGTGGCAGATTGACAAATCACCGCCCACTGGCACTTACACCGCAACACTGAAGGAGGAGGAGGCATGAAGGAGAAGGTGAGGACGTTACAGCGGCCCCACGCTCTCCCCCGGCAATCAGTGGGGAAGAGAGCGGGGCCTCTGCATATGGGGAATATATATATTATAAATCAGCTGATACAAATATACATCATAGTGGGTGCCATCTTTGATCTCCTGAAAATATTATTTTATTTAACCTTTAGTAATGGTGGATGGCTTCACAGAGACGTTAAGCAATGATGCCCCAACCAGATGAGCAGATGGGCTACTGTTGAAATGTTTTGTGCAGTCTCTGCAGTGTGGGAAACGCACGCAGTGATACAGGGACACGGGCTGCAAATGGGAGTACAATAGTAAGCCAGGAAAGGCAGTTGAATTTCCCCTGATTTACTGCTGTTCGCTCTTATCGCTCGTTAGCGGGGAACATCAATTTGAGATACAGTCTCTAAATGACTCTCGACTTGAATTGAAACCAGCAAGAGGTTACTTAGCAAAGTCTCACACCTGCAAATCTGGGATAACCAATGTTACCACTGGGACCCAGTGCTGATGGTATCCACCATTTTCTTTTACACCTAAGAAACGTTTTCATTAATAAATAACTGCTCTCCTACCATCCTGGATCTTGGTGCACGTGTTCACCTGGTGAAGGATAACGCAAACAACTCCACATTGTCAATTGAAGAGATAATCCACATTTATTTAATGAGAAAAGAAGGTGCACCAGAGACAGAGCAGCCAGACAACGGCCATCTTGTTTTTTTCCCTCACCACAGCAGTGATAGAACAGCTGTGCCGTTTGCAGATGTCATCACTCAAATATGAAGGAGGCGATACACAATGCCAAAGCAGCAGCTGATACAATAGAAACCGTCCCTTGTGTTGGAGATTTGAGGAAGGACTCGGGAAGAATGTTGAAACAGATGCAGCCATATATACAGTATATGCATTCTTATTTCTCTGTGTTTCGCTTCCATTCTGCGCTGCACATGGCAATATATATATAGATATATTTATTTATTTTTCTCGGCAGGGATAGTGAGGAAGAAAATATTCTAAAGAGTTTACAATCTAATTTTTCCTCATTGTGAGGAGCGTGTTTTTTTTTTACATGTAGCGCACTTTCCCCCCCCCCCCCCCCCCTGGGAGATAGAGCGGCTACGGTGTATGTGGTGTGGTGCGTTAACTGTGGCTCACAGGAGGCCTGAACCTCCGCCGCTGGGAGCCTGGGGTGTACCTGATTTGATGGATGACAGATCACCCTGAATCAGGATGCCGCCGCGTCCTGGCTTAGTCCCTATGCTCTGGTTCTACAGGACCAGTGTCCCTATCTATGGGTCTGTCCCTGCAGCAACCACAAGCTACAGAGGAGAGTCAGGCCTAGCTGGGGCCTAGTGGGTCTCTGGCCTAGTGCAGGTGCCACAGACACCTGCACATACACAACCTACACTATCTGCATCCCAGCTCCGACTATCCTCCTCAGCGCGCCAAATGTAACAACTGTAGTCCTCCGTGAATCCTGTAGCTCTATTGGCTGCTTCTCCCCATCTGACTAGCAGCCCCTGGGGCTGCTTTTGGTTTGTAGTTCCCCTGCGTGACTTATGTGTAATGGCCGCCTTCTGCTCCTGCTCTCTGCGCATGCGCAAAGCCTTCTCCTAATGGCCGCCACAACTTAGAGCTCATTGCGCATGTGCAAGCCGTCTGCGCATGTGCGCACATATTCAAGATGGCTTTTCCCTGCAAAGGAGAGCCTCCGGTCGCCTCGCCTGACTGACAGATGCTGGCAACTACTCTCCGCAGCTACCACTCCTCCCCGCAACAACCCGCGCGACGCACCCACCGCCGCAGCAGAGTAAGGGTCCTGGGGGACCAGAGTTACATACACATAGGAAATTTGATTTCAGACATATAACGTGCTCTAAGGTTTGGTGAAATCTTACATTTTGCTGCCGCATCGGTCAGTGTTTTGCAGCTGGACACAGAGTTATACTTTTTTGTTTTACACTGGGCACTGCCAGAAAAGGTGGCCCTAGTCACGCGAGGCGTGAGGCTGCTTCTCTTTACATACTGCTCAGGGGACCATTCCCGCATTGCAAAGCAGGGCTGGCGTCTTTGAAAGTAAAAGGGATCATTAATTTACTGCAGCAGGAGGTCGCAAAGAATTGCAGTCCCGTCCATGCTCAAAATGTGTTCATTCTAAAGCTAAGTCATCTTCTTTGTTTGCTGCTAAGCCCAGGAAAGAACAATGCAGAATTTGCATTTGTTTTAAGGATCTCACAAAGAATATTACGTGGAGAGTAATGTGGGACAGTTTTTTTTCTCCTCCCCATGGCAATGAAATTTGAATAAATGGAAGTGTGCAAAAAGATGGCATGAATCAGACGTTGGACTGGAACTATCCCTATTTAAAGTGCATATGGGAAACGGGAAATAAGATAACTGAAGATCATTTGATTTTACATGAAACTGACATGCAACTATATGTCCTTACATAAGTTAGAAAAGCAGCAAGGATTCTAAGTGATATAGAACTGGGGGGCGTGGGATTTTGTTGGGGGGACGCGGCGGTTGCAGCGGCCCCACGCTCATCCCCGAGGCATTTAAGTTAAATGCCGGGGGGGGGGGGGGGGCGCGAGGCCTCTGCAACTTCAACTTACGGGGTTCTGTAGTCTTCTGGACACATCGCCATGGCAACGTGGCATCTCTTCATGTGACGTACACGTCGCCATGGTAACGCGCGTCAAATGACGCTGCAGGGTCACGTGACCCGGGTCACAAAGAAGGAGGGGCACGAGCACTGGGGCTATGGCACAGGGGGGGAGGGGAGGGGCAGCTCCAAAACTTTGCGCACCCCTGAAATAGAACATAGAGGTGGCTTCTGCAACAGCTGCAATTGTGTTGCAGGACATTGCATAAGTTCTAAATGACTTATCTATACTTCGACCCTTGGGTGGGGGAGAGTCGGGGTTCCTTACAATGCATCTGATCTCAGGCACGCTATTAGAGAGGGTTGGGGTTCCTTACAATGCATCTGATCTCAGACGCGCTATTAGAGAGGGTTGGGGTTCCTTACAATGCATCTGATCTCAGGCACGCTATTAGAGAGGGTTGGGGTTTCTTACAATGCACCTGATCTCAGACGCGCTATTAGAGAGGGTTGGGGTTCCTTACAATGCATCTGATCTCAGACACGCTATTAGAGAGGGTTGGGGTTTCTTACAATGCACCTGATCTCAGACGCGCTATTAGAGAGGGTTGGGGTTCCTTACAATGCATCTGATCTCAGACGTGCTATTAGAGAGGGTTGGGGTTCCTTACAATGGATCTGATCTCAGACGTGCTATTAGAGAGTACTAGAAATCCTCCCCAGGGAGGTCAGTACGCCGCACAGCCGTGGAATAAAGAGCTTCAGAAAAGGCTGATCAGTGTTGCATGAAACTTTAATAGAACATAGTGCAAAATGATCCTCTTGACGCGTTTCGGCCCGTCAGGCCTTTGAGCAGAATTTCACAGTATAATTATAGGTTTCCTTTACCAAACACAGGTTGAAAACCACTGGACTAACCATTGTTGCTTGCTATAGATTAGGATATATTTACATTTCACTTTCAACATTCACTTCTACTCTGGTTCTAGAAATATATTGTACTTTGCCCCAGGAAACAAGATAAATACAAGACAAAGAAGCCAGTCCCAGGTCTCCAGGAAAGGACACAAATGAATAAGGATAAAGAGAGGGGAGAAAAAGAAACAAAGAAGGCTGAAGATAAAGGGGGGAGGGGGGGCGGATCTATATAGAACGAGGGGGAAACTACAGTTCACCAAACTGAAGGGGAGCTGGAGTTAAGTGGCCTTGCTGCTGTTTAAGTAAATAAGGACAATGGAGGAAAAAAAATTATATTTGTAAAGAAAGAGATGCAGAGCAAAAAAGAATAATGGTGTCTGGACCTAAAAAAGTGCCTCAATCTGATGTTAATAAAATATGGAAGTGAGCTATGTCTGGTGAGTCCTTCTCCACCCTCTCACTTCTCATTGTTAATGAAAGTCACTTGGTTCTGAGTTTTGTGTAAACCGTGTTCTTTTTTTTCTTCTTCTGTATTTGGCCGCCCCTGTGATGCCGAGCCAGAATCTCCTTCCCGGCAGCTGGCGTCCAACCATGAACTCCATGCCACCGTTAACCTGTTCCCTACAGAGGCCGCCTGACAACCGAAAGCCCGGGAGAGGTGTCCCACCTGGAGATTCTGCAACTAAATGTCTATAGGAAATAAGTAGTAGCAAGGGAGGGAGACGGTAACCCAATGAAGGACCACTAGAGGTTCGAAAGCTTGGAACATCTCAGCTACTTGTTGGTCCAATAAAAAGTATCATACCCCCTACTCCCTCTCCTACATGGAAGAAAGGACCAACACGGCTACTTCACCCTTCCTGGCCATCAGAAATAAGGGAGTTTATATGCTATGCAAATGAGTCCTGAAAACCAATGGACCCCATACAGATTTCCAGCTGTGGTGTATATACTTCAGCTTCCTGCTCTGCATGAAGTTAGTGTTGAAATGGGAAGGGGGTGACCGCACGTTAACTCTTTGCAGCTCTCATTCTTTATAGCATTCCTTGCATTTACTTGAAGGTGAAACCTGCTTGAAACGTCCAGTTACAGTCAGTTTATGTCCGAGCCTGTCCATGACAATCTCCAAACAGGGTGAACGCTTTCCCCTGTCCAATGTCCTATATTCCAAGAGGCCCACGTAAAGAAAAAGGTTCATAAAGAAGTCACTGCAAAGCTTCTTTACCAACCCTGTTTGTGATGCATCTGTGAGAAGCATTTTCCGAACGCGTTTTGCATGCGGCCAGTAATAACTTCCTGAGAAAGGTGTTGCACGCACTTGAAAAGCAGATAAACAGAGGGATTTTGCCACAGAGGGGATAATGTTTCCCATTTAGCTCTTTGGCCCGCACTTAGGAACAGAGCTGTCATTTTTCCAAATGTCCCAAGGTCCTGGGATTTATCAAACAGTGCGGTTCATTCAATGATCACTGCTTACTCAGAGCCCAAACCTGCTCTTGGCTGTAACATGAGGCCCACATTGGTTACTGTTGGATTCATTTGTTTAGCCCACAGCTGCACGTTGCTGCAGCTGCCCCCATCTGCACGTTAGCAGAGTGGCCAGGTAACCTCCTGGCTATTTCTAAGCATCGGTGGCTCCATGTGTTTTGCAAAAGGCAGGTAGGCTCACCGCGTTTAGGATAAATTATGCCGCTAGTCCTCTTTTGACCTGAGAAATATGAAAGGGTTAATTATACAGTATGGCAGGCTTTAAGCTGCATGTCAAATACAATTATGAACGGGTTAATTTATATATGTATTGCAGGCTTTTAATGCAGCCTAAGGCCTTATTCCGGGGGTACTCAACTCCAATCCTCAAGCCCGCCCCAACAGGTCAGGTTTTAAGGATGTCCCAGTTTCAGCACAGATGGCTGTGCTGAAGCAGGGAATGATTGAGCCACCTGTGCTGAAGCAGTGAATGATTGGGATATCCTTAAAACGTGACTTGTTGGGTGGGGGCTTGAGGGCTGGCGAGGAGCACCCCTGCCTTATTCTATAAGGTACAGAAGCGCTGGTTGGACACAACCGCGCGGAAACCTTTGTCGACTTGAATGGGGTTTTCTGTGCAGTAGCACCAGATCGGCACTATCGGAGTGAAGGAATAATGGGTACCTGGAGGGATGTTCATTGGTTTTGGCCCACAGCATTCCTGCAGAAGCTATAATACGGTTTGATATTACTTTGTTTCGGGTGAGTTTACCAAACGGTGTGATTCTGGATCATCCCATAAAATGAGCGATTCTTCACAGCAGCAGAGGAAGTTACTGTAGGACTTCATTGCAGCACATAGACAAAAAAAATAAGTATGTAAAAATATGTATTTATCCCCCCCCCCGCTCCCCTGTATGTCTTCCCCCCTCCCCCCCCCCTCTTCCCCCTCCCCCCCTCTTCCCCCTCCCCTCCATATCCCCACACCCAAGAAAATGGAAAATGTTAAAGGGTCACTTTCAGACTGTTAAAAGCACCACTGTCATGGGATCATGACACCCCTGTATGTACTGTTTGACATGATTGTGCCCAATAAAAAAATTGAGATAAAAAAAAAAAGATGTATTTATTTTATTTGCAATCATTTGTACTCCTTTTTTTTATCTTAGAAGCATACAGGAAATAAAAATATCACTTGTCAGCACATTCACACATCTCAGGCAGGTCTTCAACCTGGCTTTTCACCGTTATCTCCTAGCATACAGCGTTTCCACTGCAGCAAAGGATTCTGGGAAATTGCATGCAAATTAGCACACAGTGTCACCTTCTGCTTCAAATTAATTTTAACATGCACCTATATAAGCTTATTCCAGCCGCATTACAAAGCTTTTCAGCACTGCCTGGGCTAAGTGCAGAGCCAGTAAACCTATTCACAGACAGCTATTCAACCTTTGGGATCTCATCAGTGTGAGGTTGGTTATACAGTACTGGCTTTGCAATTTGAAGCTGGGACAGGTTTCAGCCACACCTTAAATAAGTTATGGTGGGTAAAAAAAAAGCGACCAAAACCCTCACCTTTTTATCTAAGGCTGCGCTTATAGTGCTGGCTACTGCGACTGAGACATCGTAGCAAGTACATGCAGTCCGTCGCGGGTGCCCATAGTGGCCGTGACCGCGACGGCGCAGGAGAGCGATGGAGCGGTCGCCAGTAGTCAAAGGATTTTGACTTTTTCGGCGATCGGCGAGTGACGTCAGCGGTTCAGCCAATTAGGGCGAACCGCTCACGGCCACGCCTCAGCCACGCCCCCCGGTCACCCTTTCTTGTCTCCTGCACCATGTGCAGGAATCGCTATGGCGACGGCTGACGTCACCTGCACTATAAGCGGAGCCTAAGAAGGAAACCTTGGTCTAATGCAGTGCTTACCAAACCCTTCCTGGTGACCCGCGGCCACCCCGGGTTTCTGAGGCAACCACCTAACATTCTATTAGAATGCAGCAAAAAAAGGTGCGTTCACCTGGATGTAAGTACATTGGTTATTCCCCGAACCCGGTGTGACCGCCGGTCCCGAGGAGAGGTTTGGAAAACATTGGTGTAATTTTGTTATGCAATGCGTTGCTGGCCCCTCTAGCAGCAGCAAGTTTGACATATTATTAAAACCTTACAAAGGATCCAGGTGGCACTTTGCCGGCTGTATCATTCTCTGCCGTGCCGAGCAGGAGAGATGTGCTGCGTCATTCTCTGCCGTGCCGAGCAGGAGAGATGTGCTGCGTCATTCTCTGTCGTGCCGAGCAGGAGAGATGTGCTGCGTCATTCTCTGCCGTGCCGAGCAGGAGAGATGTGCTGCGTCATTCTCTGCCGTGCCGGGCAGGAGAGACGTGCTGCGTCATTCTCTGCCGTGCCGAGCAGGAGAGACGTGCTGCGTCATTCTCTGCCGTGCCGAGCAGGAGAGACGTGCTGCGTCATTCTCTGCCGTGCCGAGCAGGAGAGACGTGCTGCGTCATTCTCTGCCGTGCCGAGCAGGAGAGACGTGCTGCGTCATTCTCTGTCGTGCCGAGCAGGAGAGATGTGCTGCGTCATTCTCTGCCGTGCCGAGCAGGAGAGATGTGCTGCGTCATTCTCTGCCGTGCCGGGCAGGAGAGACGTGCTGCGTCATTCTCTGCCGTGCCGAGCAGGAGAGACGTGCTGCGTCATTCTCTGCCGTGCCGAGCAGGAGAGATGTGCTGCGTCATTCTCTGCCGTGCCGAGCAGGAGAGATGTGCTGCGTCATTCTCTGCCGTGCCGAGCAGGAGAGATGTGCTGCGTCATTCTCTGTCGTGCCGAGCAGGAGAGATGTGCTGCGTCATTCTCTGCCGTGCCGAGCAGGAGAGATGTGCTGCGTCATTCTCTGCCGTGCCGGGCAGGAGAGACGTGCTGCGTCATTCTCTGCCGTGCCGAGCAGGAGAGACGTGCTGCGTCATTCTCTGCCGTGCCGAGCAGGAGAGACGTGCTGCGTCATTCTCTGCCGTGCCGAGCAGGAGAGACGTGCTGCGTCATTCTCTGCCGTGCCGAGCAGGAGAGACGTGCTGCGTCATTCTCTGCCGTGCCGAGCAGGAGAGACGTGCTGCGTCATTCTCTGCCGTGCCGAGCAGGAGAGATGTGCTGCGTCATTCTCTGCCGTGCCGAGCAGGAGAGATGTGCTGCGTAGAAGCTGGAAATCTCAATTGGCTTTTTGCTCACAGTAAGCTTCTGTTCCCCTGGCCTGTGGCTTTACTTGGACACTTTGCTGCGGTCAGCCGCAAAACCACACCAATCAGACTGTGTTGGCAGTGTGTGTGCCAGCGGAGTGTCAATCCAAGGATCTGCCTCCGTACCCCTGTGGATTTTGGATGATGTCGAACAGCAGGAGTTCAACTTCCACTGCATCTCTGCCAGGTGGAAATATTTATGCAACCAAACTGTGCAAAGTAACATTCTGTGTGTCTGTGTGTCGGTGTGTCGGTGTGTCTGCCAGGGGTTTGATTTTGCAGATTAATTGCATTCCTTTCCGCCTAATAGGAAATGTTGGCGACGACCAATGATCCCTATTACTGGTGTAGGACGCTTGGCGGCGACCAAACCGCCAGCAACGCTCCGCCGCCGGACAACTCGCCTCCGGTCGCCTCGCCTCCATCCACCATTTTTAAATGGATACGGAGAGTCACCCCAGCCCTAATATAGTGGCATAAGGGTTGCAAAACGATGGAATGAGGGGGGGCTGAGATGCATGAGAGGGGAACCTCATTATAAAGGGGGACCTCATTATAAAGGGGGACCTCATTATAAAGGGGATATCTAGAAGTTTGGGAGGAATCACAGGTGGGTCACAGGGGTTCTCAACTCCAGTCCTCTAGAACCCCCAACAGGTCAGGTTTTCGGGATATCCCTGCTTTGCTTCAGCACATGGCTCAATCAGTCCCTGCGTCAGCACAGGGGGTTAAGTCTTTGACTGAGCCACTGATTGAGACACCTGTGCTGAAGCAGGGATATCCTTAAAACCTAGAAAAAAACGAATGGCGCACAGCCAGGGAGTCAGGTGTACAGCAAAAAGTTTACCTTTATTCAGTGCATGGTAGCAGACAAATTCACCCCTTGGGGGACAAAAGCAGGAACCTCCAACGCGTTTCGGACCAGCAGGTCCTTTATAAAGGAGTCTGGGGTGTGCAGGGATGAGGTGCATTATATACCTAGCTGTTAATAAGGTTAATTGCACGAAGCTGAGTGAAATTGCGCCCCACGCCCAGTGCGCATACGCATGACGTCACCCGGGGCGCCGATCCACCATCCCTAAGGATTCTGGGTATGGACCGCCCCTGCTGTCGTCTGCGCATGCCCTTAAAACCTGACCTGTTGGGGGGGTCTTGAGAACTGGAGTTGAGAACCCCTAAAGTAACAGGTTTGACGAGTGAGGGGTATGAAGGGAACAGCTACACACTGAAGGTGTGAGAGGTACAAGGTGGCACTCTCACAGAGAGGGGGGAATAAGGCGGTTACCCTCAAGCTCAAAGATATTTCAACTCAATCATTTTGCCGTTTCATCCCAATTTTTCACTGCATCAAGTCTCACCAGCAGCAATGGCATAAAAACCGACCGAGATGTGAATTTACCTATTGCACCGGGACAAATATATTCTGCACAAGGTCACATCAGGTTAAATGTCCTCCATCACATACATTATCCAGCTCAGTGCTTAATCAGGTAAAAAGAATCCTTATCTGTCCATCAGCAGAGTTGGGGAAATGGAGCTGCGAGCTGGATTGAGGGAGACCTCGGCAGTAACAATTATGTCGTATAAGGCTACAGCGGAGTTACTTCCTGCGCCCTAATCCCTGAGCTCAAACAAAGGGCTCACTTGTCAAACTGAATCAGGTTCAGCCGATGAGGGGCCTGCGTCACTAGGACTGTATGGGATTCTTTTAGTGCATCAAAATTTCAGTGCTAAAAAGTAATATAAACCTTCATAAAACGTGCATCGTATGTAGAAAGAGTTCATACATATAATGCTTCTTTGCTAGTGTGAAATTATTTTTGACATGTTCAATACCTCACTTATCCGTTTGTTCACTTATATAGTATGTTACATGTATGTTCACTTATATAGTATGTTACATGTATGTTCACTTATAAAGTATGTTACATGTATGTTCACTTGTATAGTATGTTATATGTATGTTCACTTATATAGCATGTTACATGTATGTTCACTTGTATAGTATGTTATATGTATGTTCACTTATATAGTATGTTACATGTATGTTCACTGATATAGTTCATTCTCACTTATTCAGTATGATCGATACAATATAAATTAAATCAGAACTATGTGCACTTTCTGTTGATAACTAGTATTAGTAAATAATAATTACTCGTGTAATATTATTAATAATACAGGACACATCCTCCTAAAAACAAGAAGGAACCAGGACTCCAGGAGTCTTCGTACAAAACAAAAGACAATGTAATCCACACAGATCAACGTTTCGGTCAAACACACTGACCTTGGTCAAGATATTATTAATAATAGAAATGTAGCAATAATGCATTTTGTTAACCTAAAAAAATGAAACATCCCTGCTTCATCAAATACAATTTTGGGTTGATACCCAGCGACTTCATTCTGGGCCAAATCCACTAAGTCTTTGTAGACGCGCACTCTCTTCTTTGTGGCAAGGAAACATAATTTTTTTTAACACATGCCTTTCACGAATGTGCGCCAGGAAACAAACGAAATGTTTTGACGCTGCTAGTGCAGTCGGTGAATTCTCAGGTCACTGTTATAACTACTTCAGTGTCTGCAAAAAATTGGGTACTGTCATTAAACCCTGTCGGAAGCACAAGGCTGCAAAGCTTTTTATGTTTCTAATGCCTTAACTCAGGGGGTTTCTACTACATTCCTCAAGACCCCCCCCCCCCCCCCCCACAGGTCAGGTTTTCAGGATATCCCAGCTTCAGCACAGATGGCTCAATCAGCCCCTGTTTCAGCCCAGACGGCTCAATCAGTCCCTGCTTCAGCACAGGTGGCTCAATCAGTGGCTCAGTCTTCGACTGAGCCACTGATTGAGCCACCTGTGCTGAAGCTGGGATATCCTGAAAACTTTTTGTCTGCTTGACTCAAGCATGTGCTGCAGACTGAGATCTGTCTGTCAGGCAAACACGATAAGGCAGTGCCAGGGGTCCGTGGGACATTCTTTACCAATCTGGAAGGTAATAAAGCTCTGAGCCGAACAGCAAACATTCACTAAATTAATAAGTCCCCTCCTGCCCCCGTCCGACTTCGTGAAAAGCCCTTTTACTACTGGAGGACCTTATAATAGGTTTCTCAGTCTACACAAAGGGGCTTCTTCTATGTCAGCAGAAGCAGCTGACAAGGGCAGTTTTCAGCTGAAATTTCCCATTTAAGTCAATGGGAAAATGTTAAAAAATTGTGCAATAGCCCCTAAATGTATGTTTTACTCTGCCCACAATACAGTGACTGCGGCAGCGGGAACCTCACTATGTGCAGGACGGCATTTAACAAACCCAAATATTATATATAGTACTTTATATGCTGTGAGTGCAGAACTGGTCATGGTAACATAATAATACACCCAGATTTTTCTGGAGGGGCGCGGGCGGTTGCAGAGGCCCCGCGCTCTTCCCAAAGGCATTTAAACTAAATGCCGGGGCATCGCGTGAGGCATCTGTAACTTCCCTTACCTTGATTCAGGCGGCTGGTGTGACGGGTCGGCAAGGCAACGCGGCGTCAAATGACGGCACGGGGAGTTTGCGCTCCCCTGTCACTTATTATGCAAACCTGTGAGGCGCAGGGGGACAGCTCACTTATCTAAGCTAAATACTTTAAATCAGTGATGATGTTGGGGGTTCTAATACAACACCTGCCGTTTACAATTGGGTCATTCTCACTTAGTCCTAGATACATCAAACTCCGTTAAAGTTGGGTTAATGTGGCACCAGGTAAAATATCTTTTTATCACTTCTTATTCCCGCAATTTTATAAACGGTCATCAAGATTATGGTAATTATTCACCAGCTGCGACATTTTACTCAGAGTCGCGATGTAGAAATGAACGCAACCGTTAAATAATTCCTTAATTCCTGCATCGCTATCACTAATATTTCTACCATAGGCTTCTGTAATATCAGTTATTATAACACACTATGGTAGAAGTTACACTAATCCCGTTGATGCCTGTGGCTATCAAGATATACCACAGGCATCCAAGGAGTTAAAACATACAGAACACCTACAAGCTCAAATTGAACCCCCAAAATACCCACAACATATATATAAGCATATAAGTTTCACAGAGGAGTGCTACTGAGCATGGCAATATATATTTAAAACCAGAGACATAAAATAAAACACAGACAAAGCTCAGTGCACATCCAGAAAAACTTATATACGGTACAGTGCCTAAATATACATGTATAAATAACTAATAAATAAAATGGTCTTTTAGTTTAACATTTTGGCAAAAATGTTAAACTAAAAGACCATTTTATTTATTAGTTATTTATACATGTACTAGCTGAGAGCCCCGGCGTTGCCCGGGATGTTTGTGGTGTGGGTGTGGCATTTGGGTGGGGAGTGATCCACGCGGCCCATGTGCGGTGGTAGTGCTGCTGTTGCTGTACTGATGGTGATTGTATCGGTGTGCTGATTTGGGAGGGTTTGGTGCTGATGTGGGTGTGCCGATGGGGGAGGTGCGAAGGTGCCAATGTGTGGGTGCTGATGGTGTTGATGGGGGCTGGGAATGGTGGGGAGCCGAGAATGCCAGTGTGCTGGGGGGGGGGGGCATGGGATACCGGTGTGCTGATGTGGTGGTGGTGGGGATAGTGTGTGTGTGTGTATACGTGTGTGTGTATACACACGTGTGTGTATACACACACGTGTGTGTGTATGTATACACACGTGTGTGTGTATGTATACACACATGTGTGTGTATACATGTGTGTATACATGTTTGTGTGTGTGTATACATGTTTGTGTGTATACATTGTGTGTGTGTGTGTGTGTATACGTGTACGTGTGCGTGTACGTGTGTACGTGTACGTGTACGTGTGTGTATGTCTAAATGTGTGTGTACATTTGTGTGTGTGTACATTTGTGTGTGTATACATGTGTGTGTATACATGTGTGTGTATACATGTGTGTGTATACATGTGTGTGTATACATGTGTGTGTATACATGTGTGTGTGTGTATACATGTGTGTGTATACATGTGTGTGTGTGTATACATGTGTGTGTGTGTATACATGTGTGTGTGTGTATACATGTGTGTGTGTGTGTGTGTGTGTATACATGTGTGTGTGTGTGTGTGTGTGTGTGTATACATGTGTGTGTGTGTGTATACATGTGTGTGTGTGTGTGTGTATACATGTGTGTGTGTATACATGTGTGTGTATACATGTGTGTGTGTGTGTATACATGTGTGTGTGTATACATGTGTGTGTGTGTATATACATGTGTGTGTGTATACATGTGTGTGTGTGTGTGTATAGTGTGTGTGTGTATAGTGTGTGTGTGTATAGTGTGTGTGTGTATAGTGTGTGTGTGTATAGTGTGTGTGTGTGTATAGTGTGTGTGTATACATGTGTGTGTGTATATATGTGTGTGTGTATACATGTATGTGTGTGTGTATACATGTGTGTGTATACATGTGTGTGTGTGTATACATGTGTGTGTGTGTATACATGTGTGTGTGTGTGTATACATGTGTGTGTGTATACATGATGTGTATGTATACGTGTGTGTGTGTGTGTATACATGTGTGTGTGTGTATGTCTACATATGTGTGTGTTTGACTCCATGTGTGTGTACGTGTACATGTGTGTGAGTATACGTGTACATGTGTACGTGTGTGCGTGTGTACGTGTGTGCGTGTGTACGTGTACGTGTGTACGTGTACGTGCGTGTGCATACATGTGTGTGTGTATACATGTGTGTGTATACATGTGTATGTATACGTGTGTGTGTGTGTGTCTACATGTGTGTGTGTGTATACATGTGTGTGTGTGTATACATGTGTGTGTGTGTATACATGTGTGTGTGTGTGTGTGTGTGTGTATACATGTGTGTGTGTGTGTGTGTGTATACATGTGTGTGTGTGTGTATACATGTGTGTGTGTGTGTGTATACATGTGTGTGTGTATACATGTGTGTGTATACATGTGTGTGTGTGTGTATACATGTGTGTGTGTATACGTGTGTGTGTGTATATACATGTGTGTGTGTATACATGTGTGTGTGTGTGTATAGTGTGTGTGTGTATAGTGTGTGTGTGTATAGTGTGTGTGTGTATAGTGTGTGTGTGTATAGTGTGTGTGTGTGTATAGTGTGTGTGTATACATGTGTGTGTGTATATATGTGTGTGTGTATACATGTATGTGTGTGTGTATACATGTGTGTGTATACATGTGTGTGTGTGTATACATGTGTGTGTGTGTATACATGTGTGTGTGTGTATACATGTGTGTGTGTGTATACATGTGTGTGTGTGTGTGTGTGTGTGTATACATGTGTGTGTGTGTGTGTGTGTGTATACATGTGTGTGTGTGTGTGTACATGTGTGTGTGTGTGTGTATACATGTGTGTGTGTATACATGTGTGTGTATACATGTGTGTGTGTGTGTATACATGTGTGTGTGTATACATGTGTGTGTGTGTATATACATGTGTGTGTGTATACATGTGTGTGTGTGTGTATAGTGTGTGTGTGTATAGTGTGTGTGTGTATAGTGTGTGTGTGTATAGTGTGTGTGTGTATAGTGTGTGTGTGTATAGTGTGTGTGTGTGTATAGTGTGTGTGTATACATGTGTGTGTGTATATATGTGTGTGTGTATACATGTATGTGTGTGTGTATACATGTGTGTGTATACATGTGTGTGTGTGTATACATGTGTGTGTGTGTGTATACATGTGTGTGTGTGTATACATGTGTGTGTGTATACATGATGTGTATGTATACGTGTGTGTGTGTGTGTATACATGTGTGTGTGTGTATGTCTACATATGTGTGTGTTTGACTCCATGTGTGTGTACGTGTACATGTGTGTGAGTATACGTGTACATGTGTACGTGTGTGCGTGTGTACGTGTGTGCGTGTGTACGTGTACGTGTGTACGTGTACGTGCGTGTGCATACATGTGTGTGTGTATACATGTGTGTGTATACATGTGTATGTATACGTGTGTGTGTGTGTGTCTACATGTGTGTGTGTATGACTCCATGTGTGTGTGTACGTGTACATGTTTGTGAGTATACGTGTACATGTGTATACGTGTGTGTGTGTATGTCTACATGTGTGTGTGTATGACTCCATGTGTGTGTGTACGTGTACATGTTTGTGAGTATATGTGTACACGTGTGTGTGCGTGTCTACGTGCATGTGCGTGTCTACGTGCGTGTGCGTGTGCTTGTCTACGTGCGTGTGCGTGTGTACGTGCGTGTGCGTCTACGTGCGTGTGCGTGTCTACGTGCGTGTGCGTGTCTACGTGCGTGTGCGTGTCTACGTGCGTGTGCGTGTCTACGTGCGTCTGCGTGTCTACGTGCGTCTGCGTGTCTACGTGCGTCTGCGTGTCTACGTGCGGCTGCGTGTCTACGTGCGGCTGCGTGTCTACGTGCGGCTGCGTGTCTACGTGCGTCTGCGTGTCTACGTGCGGCTGCGTGTCTACGTGCGGCTGCGTGTCTACTGTGTATGTACGTGTGTGTGTACACGTGTGTGTAGACGTGTGTGTACGTGTGTGTGTCTACGTGTATGTGTGTGTATACGTGTGTCTACGTGTGTGTGTATACGTGTGCCTACGTGTGTGTGTATACGTGTGCCTACGTGTGTGTGTGTATACGTATGCCTACTTGTGTGTGTGTATACGTATACGTGTGTGTGTGTATATACGTGTGTATACATGTGTATACGTGTGTCTGCTGTGTGTATACGTGTGTCTGCTGTGTGTATACGTGTGTCTGCTGTGTGTATACGTGTGTCTGCTGTGTGTATACGTGTGTCTGCTGTGTGTATACGTGTGTCTGCTGTGTGTCTGCGTGTGTCTGCTGTGTGTCTGCGTGTGTCTGCTGTGTGTCTGCTGTGTGTATACGTGAGTCTGTATAGGTGTCTGTATAGGTGTGTGTGTGTGTGTGTGTCTACGTGTGTGTCTGTGTACGTGTGTGTGTCTGTGTACGTGTGTGTGTGTGTGTGTGCCTACATGTGTGTGTCTACATCTGTGTGTGTGTGTGTCTACATGTGTGTTTGTGTACGTGTCTTATGTATAGAGATATATATAGTGTGTGTGTGTGTGTGTGTGTGTGTGTGTGTGTGTGTATATATATTTATGTATAGAGATATATATAGATATATATAGTGTGTGTGTGTGTGTGTGTGCAGCACGGGGCATGTGGAGGGGGGAGGGGGGAGAGCAGCACGGGGCATGTGGAGGGGGGAGAGCAGCACGGGGCATGTGGAGGGGGGGTGAGCAGCACGGGGCATGTGGAGGGGGGGGTGAGCAGCACGGGGCATGTGGAGGGTCCCTCCTGCAAGGCTGGCGGGAGCCCCCCCCCCCCCCGCTGGCCTCCGCCTCGAGGTGAGGCGGTGGTGCCGAGGAGCGTTGCAGGCGGCGCCGGGTAGGCTGGGCGGGAGAGGTGAGGCGGGGGGGGGGTGAAGGGCAGGGCCGGGGGGGGGGGTGAAGGGCATGGCTGGGGGGGGGTGAAGGGCATGGCTGGGGGGGGGTGAAGGGCATGGCTGGGGGGTGAAGGGCATGGCTGGGGGGGGGGGTGAAGGGCATGGCTGGGGGGGGGGGGTGAAGGGCATGGCTGGGGGGGGGGTGAAGGGCATGGCTGGGGGGGGGGTGAAGGGCATGGCTGGGGGGGGGGGTGAAGGGCATGGCTGGGGGGGGGGTGAAGGGCATGGCTGGGGGGGGGGTGAAGGGCATGGCTGGGGGGGGGTGAAGGGCATGGCTGGGGGGGGGGGGGGTGAAGGGCATGGCTGGGGGGGGGTGAAGGGCATGGCTGGGGGGGGGTGAAGGGCATGGCTGGGGGGGGGGGGTGAAGGGCATGGCTGGGGGGGGGGGTGAAGGGCATGGCTGGGGGGGGGGGGGTGAAGGGCATGGCTGGGGGGGGGGGTGAAGGGCATGGCTGGGGGGGGGAGGTGGTGAAGGGCATGGCTGGGGGGGGGGTGAAGGGCATGGCTGGGGGGGGGGGTGAAGGGCATGGCCGGGGGGGGGGGGGTGAAGGGCATGGCCGGGGGGGGGTGAAGGGCATGGCCAGGGGGGGGGGGTGAAGGGCATGGCCGGGGGGGGGGGGGGTGAAGGGCATGGCCGGGGGGGGGTGAAGGGCATGGCCGGGGGGGGGGGGGTGAAGGGCATGGCCGGGGGGGGGGGGGGTGAAGGGCATGGCCGGGGGGGGGGGGGGTGAAGGGCATGGCCGGGGGGGGGTGAAGGGCATGGCCGGGGGGGGGGGTGAAGGGCATGGCCAGGGGGGGGGGTGAAGGGCATGGCCAGGGGGGGGGGTGAAGGGCATGGCCAGGGGGGGGGTGAAGGGCATGGCCAGGGGGGGGGGGTGAAGGGCATGGCCAGGGGGGGGGGGGTGAAGGGCATGGCCAGGGGGGGGGTGAAGGGCATGGCCAGGGGGGTTGGGGTGAAGGGCATGGCCAGGGGGGTTGGGGGTGAAGGGCATGGCCGGGGGGGGATGAAGGGCATGGCCAGGGGGGGGGTGAAGGGCATGGCCAGGGGGGGGGGTGAAGGGCATGGCCAGGGGGGGGGTGAAGGGCATGGCCAGGGGGGTTGGGGGTGAAGGGCATGGCCAGGGGGGTTGGGGGTGAAGGGCATGGCCAGGGGGGGGGGGTGAAGGGCATGGCCAGGGGGGGGGGGTGAAGGGCATGGCCAGGGGGGGGGGGTGAAGGGCATGGCCAGGGGGGGGGGTGAAGGGCATGGCCAGGGAGGGGGGTGAAGGGCCTGGCCGGGGGGGGTGAAGGGCCGGGCCGGGGGGGTGAAGGGCTGGCCGGGGGGGGTTAAGGGCCGGGGGGGGGGGTGAAGGGCCGGGTGAAGCGCCGGGGGGGGTGAAGCGCCGGGGGGGGGGTGTGAAGCGCCGGGCCGGGGTGAAAGATCCCTTCCCCTGCGGTAACTTACCTCGCACCGGGCCGCGCTCCTACTCGGGTTCCTCGGCGGTCTCCGTTCCCCCCAGCGAGGCGGAGCTGAGACGCTCAGGTCAGGAGGTGGTGTGGGCCGTGGCCCGTGCAGAGAGAGCCGGAGCAGCGCGCGCGGGGATGGTGAGCTGGGGGCGCGGCCTCTAGGCCTGAAGGTGCGAGCGTGCTCTGGGGGGGGGGGGGAGAGGGTGAGCACCGGGGGAGAGGGAGCACCGGGGGAGAGGGTGAGCACCGGGGGAGAGGGTGAGCACCGGGGGAGAGGGAGCACCGGGAGAGAGGGTGAGCACCGGGAGAGAGGGTGAGCACCGGGGGAGAGGGAGCACCGGGAGAGAGGGTGAGCACCGGGGGAGAGGGAGCACCAGGAGAGAGGGTGAGCACCGGGAGAGAGGGTGATGTTGAGGTCCCGCGGAGTGGTGATAGGGGGGGGGGGGTTCCGTTGTTGCGGGCCAGCCGCGGGGGGGGGGGGGGTCAAGGCCGGGCAGCCGTTAAGGAGGGTGGAGTGTTTGTGTGTTGAGGAGGGTGGAGTGTGTGTGTGCTGAGGAGGGTGGAGTGTGTGTGTGCTGAGGAGGGTGGAGTGTGTGTGTGTGTGTGTGTGTGTGTTGAGGAGGGTGTGTGTGTGTGTTGAGGAGGGTGTGTGTGTGTGTGTGTTGAGGAGGGTGTGTGTGTGTGTGTGTGTGTGTGTGTGCGTTGAGGTGTGTGTGCGTTGAGGTGTGTGTGCGTTGAGGTGTGTGTGTGTGTGTGTGTGTGTGTGTGTGTGTGTGTGTGTGTGTGTGTGTGTGTGTGTGTGTGTGTGTGTGTGTGTGTGTGTGTGTGTGTGTGTGTGTGTTGAGGAGGGTGGAGTGAGTGTGTGTTTTTTTGGCCCGTCACTCCGCCTCAGGCCAATGAGAGGTGTGCGGGGGCGGCCCAAGGGACCAATGAGATTTCCCCTAGGGACACCGGACATCCAGGCAGGCAGGCAGGCAGGCATGCATACAGTGCTTTCACTAATATAGTATAAAGAAGATATTTAGGCACTGTACCGTATATAAGTTTTTCTGGATGTGCACTGAGCTTTGTCTGTGTTTTATGTTATGTCTCTGGTTTTAAATATCCAAGGGGTTAATACACAAATAAAATACGCTACATACAACTCTTGGCTACCTTAGTGGTCAGTAAAGCATTGTCATGCAATGCAAATCAAGCCATCTGATTGGTTGAATTTCCATGTGCTCACCTCCCTTTAACATTACATCATTAATTTTGGTTTGGTTGACAAAATGAGTGATGTGATGTTAAAGGGAGGTAAGCACATGGATATTCAGCCAATCAGAAGGCTTGAATAAAGGAATCCCTTCCTTTAAGATGACATCACAGGTTTTGACAAGCACGGTCAAAATCAATGATGTCATCCAAAAGAGCAGAAATCACATGGCACATCAACCAACCTGATTGGTCGATGTATCCTGTGACCCCATGTAACGTGTTCTGCAATGGTCCAGGGCACTATAAAAGGCGGTAACGTCAACCCAAGTGAGGTCACACAAGCTGTTTTTAAACACTGACAAGACTGTAACAATGGTATTTGGGACCAAGACTAAATTTGTAAAGCTTCCAGTGACTGAGCTCCTGATTAGAACCAACGCTAAAACCACCCTAACACCTGTCACTAGTTTTAAATACCTGGGCTTATGGTTTGACTCCCACTTAACATTCGGGATGCACATTGATACCCTGACAACCAAGACCTATGCCAAACTAGGGGTACTTTACAGGAACAAATCCTCCCTAAGTCTCCTGGTCAGAAAGCGTATTGCACAGCAGATGCTAATGCCAATTATTGACTATGGAGACATAGTATATGGCTCGGCTCCTCAAACCCACCTTAGCAAACTTGACACCCTCTACAATTCAATTTGTCGTTTTGTTCTCCAATGCAACTACAACACACATCACTGCGAAATGCTCAAAGAACTAGATTGGTCATCACTAGAGTCTAGGCGCAAAGTTCACCTTTCCTGTCTCACCCTCAAATACTTTCTGGGCAAGCTACCCAGCTACCTGAACAAGCTCCTCACCCCTACCACATGCAGTACCTATCACCTGAGATCAGACTCCAAAAGACTATTCATGGTCCCAAGACTCAACAAAGTATCCGGACGTTCCTCCTTCTCCTTCCGTGCACCCCAAAACTGGAACAACCTACCAGAGACTCTCATATCCACCACCAGCTTAAGTTCTTTCAAATCTAAGGCTGTCTCACACTTTAATCTGGTCTGTAACTGTTTCATACGCTCATAATATATATTTTCTTTAACTGTGCATGCAATGTCTTGTATATAAATGTATACCTTGTTCATTTATGTAACTGTATTTGTAACCATGTATTATTTGTTTTACTCTGTGCCCAGGACATACTTGAAAACGAGAGGTAACTCTCAATGTATTACTTCCTGGTAAAATATTTTATAAATAAATAAACAAGGGTGGATAAAAATCCAGGTTTACTGGATCATCTGCAAATGGTGGTGGAAATCAGGAGATATGAGACCTATATATCCTGCTGTCCCGAAACAGTCAGCCTTTCAAGGGCCTGTTCCTTCCACCCATTCTAAGTACCAGAAATAAGCGTCGCGGAGAAGCCAGAGAACGTGTCATTGTTGCACTACCAGTTGAATAGCTCATTTATAATTATTTATGGGTCTCAGAATAGCTCCAGCGAGCTAATACGTGGATAAAAATGTCCACGGAGCTTATAGCTTAAGCAACAGAATTAAAAAGGCAGAACATACGCAGCGGAGGATCGTTTCCACCCAAAGTACATTTTTCCTTCCTGTGATCTATAAATAATAA